>NW_001884566.1:0-2980 GCF_000146915.1 Parastagonospora nodorum SN15 | reverse complement strand
AGCTACGTGCTTGCTGGAGAATGTCAACCCTAGCCGAGAGGACACGACAAGAAGGGCCTAAATCGTGCCTAAATAGGCTTAACGTTAAGAGTTCTACTTCTTAGCGCTTCCTAGAATAGCAAATCTAACTCTAGCTGAGAGAACACGACGAGAAGAGCCTAAATTATGCCTAAATAGGCTTAACGTTAGAGGTTCTACTTCTTAGCGCTTCCTAGAATAGTAAATCTAATCTTACTCTTATGCTTTAAAATAGATCTATTATATTATAATGCAGTACTCTTACTATTACGTTTATATAGAGTTATCTTTTTATACGCATCTTTTCTATTAATTAAGTAAAGAAGAGACTATAGGAAGCAATATCTATTATCTAAGCTCTATCTAATAATAGAGTTTATATAAAATAGCTAAGCGCCTATACTATAGTAGTAATAGTATAATAAGAGCAGAAGATCTAACTACTACTGCAGGCTAGAGAAGCTATCTATTATAGGTTATTATAGAATACTATATTCTAGAACCTAGAACTCTAAATTAGCAATATAATTACTACCTTTAGTATACTTATAGATATATAACTATAGATAAAAGTAATGCTAGAATAAGCTACATTATATAACTAATCTATATAGATTAGTCTCTTAGCAAATAGATTAGTAATCTATAATCTATAGTTAGCTTTAGCTACTAATTTTATAAACTATATTTTGTAACTATATTTTGTACTCTAGTTAATCTTACTAATGTAATACAGCAACGGCCCTCTCTACTCTTATTAAGCAACTTTTCTATATATAAGTCCTAGTATTAAACATTAAACACTAATACTCTAGAACTCTATAATCTAATAGATAGGCTTGCTGCTAATAAGCTACCTTGCTTAGTACCTATAGCAGCAGATACTCGTGTAAATAGCTACATTAAATACGTTGCTCTTAGAATTATTACTATCTATTTAACGCTCGCTAGCTTCTAAAGCTTCTTAAGAAAATCCTTCTTATAGCTATAAGAATCTGTTACTGCGTAATACTCTACTACTTAGTCTATAAGCATAGCTGCCTGCTTGCTTATTACTCTCTTATCTATATAAGAATTATTTCTAGAGATAGAGTAACTTAGCAGCGCGTATCTTAGCTAATATATCTTAATTGCGTCTATAATATAGAGGTATACAACGCTACTGCTACCTTATAGTATAATATAACTAACGTTATATTATGCAAGAAGGTAGTTAGTAGCAAGAGAGCTAATAACTAACTTATAGAACTAATTTTATAATATTAATAACGTAGCAGCATAGCTATCTATCTACTAGCTGCCTTTAAATATAGCTAGTAAGCTAACATATCTAGATAAGCTTAAATGCGCAATCTTAACAACGTATTAGCTATTAAGCTTTAATAGTATTAAAGGCAATATAACGCAATCTAGTAAGATTAAGTATTAGAAAGAGTAGTAGGTCGCTAAGAAGAGGATATACCTTAATATTTATTAGATTATAGAATGTTTAATAATAGTTATAATAATAGCAATAGTAATAGCAATGTAAAGATATAAAGAGATAGAAGACTATAGCACTTAGATACTAATGCAAAATCTATCTTTAATCTGCGCATAACTGCGTGCACTGCTTTTCTATAGTTAAGCATACTATAAAAATTATGCTTCTTAAGCCTAGCTTAGAGCAGAGTAGTTATTATTATGCCTAAGGTAATTTTTAAGAAGTTTAAGTATTAGTTAGTAGTACCTATACTAGCCTTACTTAGAACTATTAACTAATACTAGATTATGTATTTTATACTTTTTTAATACTTTTTTATGCTAATAGTAGAGAGCAATTACTATCCTCTTTTAGTCTAGCTTATTTTTTAATAATACTCCTAGTTTGCGTTTTATATCTAGAATAAATAATCTATAGTAATCTTAGTCTTAGTATAATAGATTACTATAGATTAACTAAGTGCACTATTACTATATAGATTAGATAATAAACCTTTATAGTTTAGTATCTTTAACTTTATACTTTAAGTTACTTAATATATTATACTCTTTATAGAAGCTTATTCTTACTATCTTAGTACGCCTCTATCTCTATATCTAGTACTACTTTACTCTATCTGCAAAAACTAACTTAAGCTCTTTAATACTAGCTATCTAATTATTAGCTACTTAATAGGTTTTAACACTTTAAAGACCTTTAAGATAAGTAATATAGCTATAGATATACTTAAGTTCTCTTAGATCTATAGATATTCTATCCTTAAGGCTTAGAAGCTTAATAACTTCTATAGAGACTATAATAAGCTTACGAACTAGATTCTCTAGTTTAATTAATTATTCTATATTAAAGAAGATAAGATTAATAATAATAATAAAGTTATCTTAGTCTCTACTTATATAAAGAGAGATACTAAAAAATAGATGCTATCTATCTTTAAGATATATATAGATAATAATATTAATAATACTAGTAATACTATACTTATAGAAAGCTAGAACGCGTTTAAGATCTATCTTAAGCAGATATTCTCTCTAATTAAGAAATTCTTAATTATAAAATAAAGAATCTAATATCTTAAATAAACTAAGTTAGCTGCTAACTATACTACGCTTTTCTAATAGTATGCTATGCAAATCTAATAAAGTAATATTACTCTTATAAGAATATATAAATAAGATCTTAAATACTCTATATGCGCTAAACTTATGCATAGCAGAACTATAATTAATAATCTTAAAGATCTTATCTAGAAAGCTATTAGAGTTAATAATAAGTTATATAAGCTAGCTCTAGAAGAGAGAAGCTTCTAAATAATAAGAGAACTAGATATAAACTATTAGACTAGAGATAGTAAGAGACGCATTTAATCTAACTATAGATAATAGCATTACTAGAGATAGCATAAGGTTCTAGAATTCTATAAAACCTATAGTTATAAGAAAATATACCTTAATAATATTAACTAAGGCAAACTAACTA
>NW_001884567.1:828330-830519 GCF_000146915.1 Parastagonospora nodorum SN15 | reverse complement strand
GGCTAAGCTTATTGGCACTTCCTTTGCATGGTGGGTGAAAGAAAACTATGGGGCTTAAAAAGATTCTTTAATGAACTTATATTTAATCTAGGCAATTTATAGAAGATCTAGTATAATAACTAGCAAATAATTAGACTTATTATTAGTTAAAATAAGTAAATTACTACCTATCTTTAATATATTAATATATAAAATATATAGCTTAGATAAGAATACGTAAAAAGAAATTATTCTTAGTAGAGTACTTGCTAATAAAGAAAATGCTAGCAGATAGACTAACCTAAAGCTCTTAACCTATTAATAATTTAATTACTTTAAGTAGCTTTTAAATCTTAAGAATATAGTTAGATTAGTTATAGTTAATAGTAATAAGATATAATAGTATTAGTTTAATTACTATTAAGAAGAGCTTTTAAGACTAAGAAAGCTTAAGTAGAGCAAAAAGAGGCCTTTTTAACTGCCTACTACTTTAAAAAGATTATTTAATCTAGCATATCTATATAAGAAGTAAGAAGAACTACGCTTAAAGCGTTAAGAAAGAAAAAGTTTACTTAATAGTAAAAAGATTAAACTAAGATACTTAGTTAAGAAAGTCTAAAGCTATCTATATAAGATGCAGCGAATTCTCTATAATAAAAAGCATAGAAGTATAATACTTATTATAATTAAGTTAAGCTAAAGGGTATAGTAGCAATTATAAATATCTAAAGTAGTAGAGAGTAAATCTTTAGTAACTTTATAGTAATTAAGATGCCTCTTCTTATCTTACTACTTTATTCTTATATAGGAATAAAAGAAAGCTTATTACTCCTACTTAAAGTAATACGTATCTTTATTATCTAATAGATAGTAATTAGCGTAGCTATAGCTAGAGTAATCTACTAAATTTATAATAAGAAAAAGGTTAGTAGTAGAGTTATTTATACTAAGAAGCTTAAAAGAGAATAGATTAGGCAGTAAAGTAGAAGTACTAAGTAGCATAATTTTCTTACTATTAGTTAAAGAAGTAGTAGCACTACTATAGTTAGCTTAATTACTACTACTAAACTTAGAAGTAGAAGAAGTTAGCGCTAGTTAATTATTATAAGCACTCTAACTCTAGGCAGTAGTAGTAAGCTAATAATTTAACTTAACTAATCTAGAAACTTAAGAATTAGTATTAGAAAGCTGCTAAGACTACTAAGAAGTTTAAGAAAAAAAGCAAATTAGACCTTACCTAGTCTCTCTAAAGGTAGAATACTTTAATTAATCTTTATAAAGCTTTACTATAGTACTAGTCTTAATAGACTTAACTATAGTAGATTAAGAAACGTCCTTTAGACGCGCTTCTTAATTAGCCTTATTCTTTATAAAGTGCTTCTCTTATTTAATATAAAGCTTCTTTAAGTATGCTAATTTATTAGCTTTAGCTTTCTTAATCTTCTTAAGACTAGATTAAGTCTTAGCAGTATACTTATTAAGCTCTCTTGCCTAAGCTTCTAATCTTAATAACTTAAGATTAGCTTTACTATTACTAATTATTATTACTAAATTAGAGCTAGTTAGATTAATAGTGCTCTATCTAGTGTTACTTATAATAATAGGCAGAGTATTAAATAAGTATTTCTACTTAAACTAAGATAGAAGCTTATGCTGCGCTTCTATAGAGAAAGTATTTTAAATATTAGCAGTATCTAAAATCTACTTAGTAAGTAACTTAGAAGGCTTAGAGATTAAAATAATTAGCTTAGTACTATAAAAGCTACTATTTAATCTACTTAAGCCTGCTGTCTTATAAGAAAAAGAAGAATTTAATCTATAAAGGTTAGTTAGAGTAGCTTTATTTCTTCTCTTCTCTCTAGGCGCCTTTTTAGGCATAAGAGAAGTAGAATAAATAAGCTTACGCAAGCTACTTAAAGAGAGACTTAACTCTAGATTAGTAGAATACTAAATAGAGCTACTAAGTGCAGCTTAAGCTAGTTAGAAAGAAGTAGCATAACTAGAATAAATTAATTTCTTATTTACGCTAAGAGAGGTATTAATATAACTTATTTAGTTATTAAAAGTAACTAAAGTATTAAGATTAAAGCTAGCTAAAGTTAAAGCGCTCTTATTATTAAATAGCTTATTAAGTATATTAGTCTTATAACTAAAGGCTTAGCCTACTTACTACGCTTAGATTCTAGAGAACTAGAGCTTAGGCTAGAAAG
>NW_001884567.1:753937-828230 GCF_000146915.1 Parastagonospora nodorum SN15 | reverse complement strand
GAAGTTAAATTAGATATAGTAGTTTTAGATTAGTTGCCGTTAAAGGTAGACAGCTTATTATAATTAGTAATATACTTATATTTCTTTATCTATAAGCTTATTTCGCCTATTAGTATACTTAGAAGTCTATAAAAGATTAGTATAACGCTGCTATAATAAGATTAATAATTACTTATAGTTATAGTTACTATATTGCTTATAGCGTAGTTATATAAAGCTATTATCTTAGTTATAAAGAGATTAATACTATAGTATAATTAGTATAAGAAGTAACTAAAATAAGATAAGAAATATATCTTAGAATATACTGCTTAGAATTATAAGCAGTGCAATAACCTAACTTACTACTCTTATTAATATATTTAAGCTTATTCTTAGTTAAGTTACTTAACTACTTAAGAATATAATTAGCGTAAGAGCTCTTATAAGATATACTACTAGAAAGCTTTAATAGAGTATCTAGAGCTAGATTGCTCTTCTTAGAAGCTAACTTCTACTAATTAATTTAAGCTAAGATGCACGTATACCTTTTAAATCTAATATCTTAGAGAACTAAGTAGCATAAGCGTTCTTAAGATTCTTCTTCTGCGCTAGAGTAGCTATTTTTCTCTTTTACTATAAAATAGCTAAGTTAGTATAACTAATAGCCTAGAGTTTAAGGTAATTATAATATAGAGTACGCGTAAGGTACTTAAGTACCTCTTAATTAGTAGAACTTACTAGAGCTATAGTTAGCAGATTAAATTCTTAAAGCTAGATAGTAAGGTATTAAAAGATTATAAGGCGCAGAGTAAGGTATTAATATTACCGCGCACTAAGGCTAAATACGTAAGTTAAACTAATCTTCTATAATAACGTAATAATAAATAAGACGCTTACTAATTAAGTAATTAGAGTAGAGTAGAAGTAGAGTAATAGCTTATTTATATATATACTGCGTAACGTTATCTTAATTAAATAAAGTAATTAAGATAGAAGGTATATTATAGTATTAATATATAAGAATAGTAAAGTACTAATTTATGTAACTAAGCTAACTAAGCTTAGAAAGTAGACTAACGTTTCTTTATAATCTATTTGTATATTTAAGCTAGCTCTTCTAATATATTAGAAGAGCAGTAATTAATATAATCTTTTCTCTTAAGTTTACTTAGCTATAATAATTAACTATATCTTACGTAACCTTAAACTAGCAGAAGTAATAGTATCTAGTTTTAAGAGTAATTAGTACTATAATAGTATAGAGATTATTAGATATATTATAGCATAAGTAAGGTAGATATCTAGCGCTAAAGAAGATTACTAAAATTGCCTAATAGCTAGTATATGCTTATCTAAAGAATATATAAATATTTCTTAGCATCTGCATCTACTACTATATCTAAATTATAGATTTTACCTAAAAAGTAGCTCTACTCTTTAATCTTTTAAGAAAGAAAGTAGTATTTAGATAAACTATTAAAGCTAGTAATGCAATAGAATACTTAAAATAATACTTAATAAGCGCGCTAGTACTAGTTTCTATTAACTATAGTAAGCTAGTGCGCTTTATTATTATCGTGTTAGTAGATAGAAGTAAGAAAGAATAGAGAGTAGTATTATAGTAAGAAGATCTCTAAGAGAATAAAAGACTAGTATAATTTAAGTCTAGAGTATAGTTAGCTATAGAAAGGCATTAGAACTTAAGTAAGTATAAATGCAAAGTAATACTTTCTTATACTAAAAAAGTTCTACTTTTAGATCTATAGAGTTTACTTTATAGTTAAGATAGATATAAGAACTTTTATAGACTAGCTAAATTAAAGCGCTACTAACTTTCTAGATATATTAGAAATATAATAGCTAGCATTACTTAATATATAGGAATTTAAAGTATACTATATTAAGAGCAAGAAGAACGTAGTTATAAGATATACTCCTTGCGTAGGCTAGAAGAACTAGAATAGATTCTGCTAGAAAATCTAGAGAAGAATATTAAAGAATTTATTAATAAATAGCTAGGATTAATAATACTAAACTAGAAGAACTTAATAGATAGTTTAAGGCTTGCTTATAGTATATAGTTATAAGCTTTTAATCTCTTAGTTCTTAATATCTTAGAAATAATATACTTTTAAAATATTACCTAATAGCTAGTTATAATACAGAACTCTGCTTAGCTTAACTAGAAAGATATAAGAAATCTTTAAAGATAAGCATATAAATTTTACATAAAAGAAGGCATTCTATAAGCTAAAGCAGAACTTAGACGCTTATTAAGAAGAGTTATAGACGTTCTTTTCTAATAATTAGAAATTCTCTAATAACTCTATAAAGTATTAGGTTATTAAGAAAGAGAAGGCACTTAGAGAAAGATATAGATATAATACTTCTAGAATAATATATTTAAGGCTGTAAAATAATACGTTAAAATATACTAGAAATGCTAGATTTATAGCATACAACGCTTTAATAAAGAACTATACTCTATATAAAGCCTTTAATATTATATAGATATAGGTAACTATAGATATAGTATATATACCTAACAGCCTTACTAGAAAGAAGTTTCTAGTAGTTATAAGAGACTACCTTTTAGAATATATTAAAGCTAAAGTACTCTTAGAAAACAGCTCTTTATAAGTCTCTAGGTTTCTAGAAGAGGTAATCTTTACTTATTAGAGAGTTCTAATAAAGCTTTTAGTAGATAGAGGCCTAGAAAATAAAAGACTTATAAAAGATCTAGCAATACTATATAATACTATAATAGTTATAGTAAGCGTATTTAATCTATATGCCTAAGAGCTTATTAAGTATAGCTATAAAGAACTTATAGAAGCCTTATATAAGATAAAGAGAAACTAAGTTATAAACTTATACCTTATACTATAGATAGACTAAGTAATAGTTAAACGCTCTACTAGTAAGACTCTAATATTTTTTATTACTAGATAAGAATATATACTTCTAGTAGAACTTAGCATTTATATATAGCAAATACTTTTCTAGAACTAGGTGTAGAATATAGCAATGCTACTTATATTATAGGCAAAATAGTTTAAATATAGAGATAACTAACTAAAGAAAGCAGTAGATTAAACTATATAACTTAGAGAAGAGAGAAAGAAATAGTTTAATAATAAAGCTATACTGCGCGCAGATCTAATAACTTATAAAGACTTAGTCTTAGTTAGAGATATTATTTAAGACCTTAATATAAGTAGATTGCAAAAACTAGAACCTTACTAGAAAGAGCCTTTCTATATTAAGAGTATCTCTAAGAAAAGTAATATATATTCTTAAAGAACTAGACAGCGCGCTACTAAAAGTAACTTATACTAGTAACTAGCTACGTAAGTTCTATTAGCATTTATTATTAGATATAGAAATAGTTTTAGATAATAACGCAGAGATGCTAGACCTAATAGATATTAGCAACGTAAGAGAAAGCTAGCTAGAAAAAGAGTATAAGAAAGTCTATATGCTATTAAACTAAGCTTTAACGTAGTAAGTCTAAGTTTAGATTCTATATAAAGCTATAGATAATATAGAATAGAAATAGTATAGAGATAAGATAGATAATCTAAATAACTTTTAACTATAGAATAGTTAAAGGTAAAAGAGTAGAGAAGAGAAGAGAATAAAAAATGCGCTTAATAGAAGAAAAAGAAGCTACTATAGCATTAATTACTATATAGAATCTAGCTTATTAAATATATCTTCTAATACTTTATTATAAAGCCTATATATTAGCATATAAGAAAAATAAGCTTAATAAATAAATAGAGAAATTACTATAGAGTTTAGAAATTATTTTTATAAGAATTATAAGTTTTATTTTATATATTATAAGAGATAGAGAGAAAAAGAAAAAAGATATAAGAAAAAGCTATACTATTAAGCTTAATAATATACAGAAAGATTAAAAGAAACTTAGTAAAAAGGCTATAGAATACTATTACTAATTACTACTTAAGCTGCTACTACTACTACTGCTAGAGCTCTCTTAAGAGTAGCTATTAGAGCTACTATAACTACGCTTATCTAAAGAACTACTAGAACTACTAATACTACTATAATAAGATACTTAAGTATCTCTAGAACTGCTAGAAGTAAAAAGATAAAGAGAATTACTAAAGCCTTACTAATAATAGCCTACTAGAAATCTAGTAGATAGCTAGTAACTAAGCTACTAGAGAGACTTATTCTAGAAAGCTACTACTTTTTAAGTAGTAGAACTAGTTCTACCTTAAGTAGCCTTAGTAATAGTATCTAGTAAAAATATAGTAAGCTAAGTAAAGCTGCCTATACTACTACTATTACTAGTATCTTTAAGACTATAAGAAGAAGATCTTACTAAAGAGAAGTATATAGCTAAGCTTAATAGAGAATTAGAAAGTGCGCTATAAGAAGAGAACTGCTTAAGAGAAGAAGATTAACTATAAGAAGAATTATAAAAAGAAGAGCTTATTACTATAAGCAAACTAAGATCTAAAAGAGCTATTAGAGAACCTAGAGATTCTAAACTAGACTTAATAATATAGCTAGACTAAATTAACTTATAAGCTAATATATGCTCTACTAAAGAAGGACCTAAAACTATAGAGTAGCTACTTTCTAATACCTAACTCTAGTAGATAGCTAACCTCTCTAGTATATTAGAGCTAGAATAAGGCGCGCTATAATAATAAGAAGTAAGTAAATTTACTAGAATACTATAAATAGAGTACGTAGAATTTAGAGCATTAGATAGAAAGTTCTAGTAATATAGCGCGTATCTAGATTTAAAATTTATAACTCTAGAAGTAGAGCTAACTTAGGTAGCTTAACTAGCAGTAATAGTATAGATAAGCTCTAGAAAAAGAAAAGTTAGTAAAAGCTACTTCTAATAAATTATTAGACCTATAAAAGAAATAATTGCTCTAATTTATAATCTAGTAACCTAGGTAGTAATCTAAAAGTATTAACTAATTATTAGCGCTAGTAAACTAAGTATACTATTTATTATTACGCAAGTAGTAGTTATAAGCATAGTTATTATTATTAATATTATCTTAATAGAAGAAGTATATAGTACTATTAGCATAGCAGAGTAGCAAAGTAGCTAAATAAGTGCTATTAGAGCTAATAGTACTACTACTCTTAATACTATAATTAATAGCGTAATAGTAGAACTACTTAAAGTCTTACTAAGTAGAAAATGCTAAAAGAGCTTAGCTCTTAAGAATATAAGAGTAACTATAGTAGTAAAGGTAATAAAAGAAAGTTAGCGCATTATTATTAGAGCCTCTATAGATAATTAAGTAAGAGTAATTAGTATCTATAAGATTATTATTGCGCTAGTGCAAGTAAGTACGCCTAATATTATTAAGAAACTAAGAAAGAATCTAGCCTTACTTAAGCAAATTAGCTAAGATAGTAGTAATATTATTAGTAAGGTTAGCGCTAAGAAGCTAATTAAGAAGATAAGTAACTATAGAAATATTAGTAAACTTAACTCTAATAGAAGTAAGAAAAAGAACTTACTAGCTTTAAGTATAACGTAAACTATAGGTAAGGCATACTTCTTAGTTAGTAATACTAGAAGCTAAGAACTTTAGCTACTAGAAGAGAGCTTCTTGCTACTGCTACTACTACTAAATCTATAACTACTATAGCTAGAATAGATAGAAGTAGACTTATAGGTATAGTTAACGTAAGCTATAATCTTAATAGTATATAGAAAGATATTAAAGAAAAAGAAGAAATAGAGAAGAAGATAAGAAAGTAAGAAGTATAAAGAATAAAAGATATAGTAAGAACTAAGTATTTTATAGTTCTAAGAAGCGTTTGCTATAGCCTAGCGTGCTACTTATTAACTAACTTTACTTTAAAAGCTACGCTGCTATCTACGTTATAAGTAAGAGAAAGCCTTAATACTAGGCTTACTAAACGCCTATTAGGCTTAGTTTAGTATTAAAGTTACTATAAGATTTATTAAGATAAATAGAATAAACATATCTAGTATATTTCTTTTAGAACTTAAGCTTACTAACGCGAAGTTGCAGAGCAAATAGAGTACTCTAGCTCTTAGAGCTAGAAATCTAAGGCAGGCATTAGAGTATAATAGGCATTTCTTCTAAGATAAGTTCTTATTATAGCATAGAAAAGTAATAGAAGTACTAGCGCTTTATATAAATTAATCTAAGTTCTACTTAGATGCACCTAGTAGAAGCTAGAAGAATTCTTGCTTTAATTAGAAAGATAGCTTAGATTTCTTATTCTTAGTTCTACTTAGTAGACTCTATTAACTATTAGAGAGGCTTACTAGAAGTTTACTATTATTATAAAAGAAAAGGCGTTAGATAGAGCATAGTCTGCGTTATCTTAGTAATTAGTTTAGTAATTATAACTATAGTTATCTCTAATAGAAGCTAATAGCAAAGATGTTAAGTAGAGTATAGTCTATATTATTCTAGTAATTAGCTTAGCAGCTATAACTGCAGTTATCTCTAATAGAAGCTAATAGCAAAGGCGCTAGGTAGAGCATAGTCTATATTATCTTAGTAATTAGATATTATATAGTCTACGCAGCCTTAGGCATCTTATATACTATTATCTATAATAGAATCCTACTATTAGAGAAAGAGAAGCCTGCTGCTAAAGTAGCTCTATCTTTAGTAATAGAGTAATTCAACTTAGAGATAGTAATCTGCTATATTAGGTTTAATAAGTTAGAGTTTATTAAGTCTAATTCTATGCTAGCATTAGGGCTTATAGAAGTATAGAAGCAAAGAGAAAATTATAGAAGAATAGTAATCTGCTATATTAGGTTTAATAGGTTAGAGTTTATTAAGTCTAATTCTATGCTAATATTAGGCTTATAGAAGTGCAGAAGTAAGAGAGAGATTGCAGAAGAATAGTAATCTGCTATATTAGGTTTAATAGGTTAAAGTTATTAAGGCTTAGTTCTATGCTTATAATAGGCTTATAGTAGAATAGAAGTAAAGAGTAGACTATAGAAAGTAAGCTTAAGAGAGCTAAGCTCTTATAGATAGAAGAGGTATATAGTAGAGTAACATACGTTAGCGTAGAGCCTAAGCCTAATAGAATATTAGGCAAAGTATAAAAGCAGAAGAAGGCAGCTTAAAGGCTAATAACTTAATTAACTACTTTTGTATTAAGTATAATATACTATAATAATAGTAGTCTACTAGAGCTATAATAAGCTTAGATACTTTTAAAGAGTATATCTAGAGTCTAAAGATATAAAATAAGAAGTAGCTAATCTTAATATAAGAAAAAGTAGTAAGTAGAGAAGCTAGAGTCTTTTCTTACTACTTATATTACTCTTAATCTAGCATTAAGAGACCTTAGACTTCTTTATAATATACTTTATCTAAAGCCTACTAAGCTATTAAGAGTAAACGTAGTAATTAGCTAATTAGAGCTTATAGAGACTATAATTAATAGAGGTTTATAGTTAAACCTTATTTCTATAGTTATTATAAAGAAGTATAACTTACTAGTTTAACTTTTACTAATACTATTAGTAGAGAGTATAAAGAATTATTGTATTAATATATATAAAAATATATATTACTATCTTATTCTAGAAGTTCAATAAGCTTATTAATAGCTTTATTATTAGCTTAGTTATCTTGCTTTTCTTCTTTCTGCTCTATTTACCTATATTTTATTATTCTCTATATTTAGCCTAAAATCTAGTTTTAGCTAGTATTAATTAGGCTTATCTATCTAAAATGCAAGGTAATAGTAAACTAGTAAAGTTAGTTTACTAGAGTATAGTTTAGTAGTTACTAGCCTATACTAATTAGTATTAGCTAGTATTTTAGCCTAGTTCTAATAACTGCTAATATAAGCTAATTAACTACTCTAAGGAATTTACAATCTAATAAGAGATTTATAAGCTATTATAGCTTATTAATAATTATAAATTGTTAGAAATTAATATTAGAGTTCTAAACCTTAGATTTTAGTATAGCAGAGCTAGAATAGTATCGGCTTTAGTTAGATATTATAGTATTATATATACTATAGCTATCTCTAGAGTTAGATAGTACCTCTAATTCGATATTTTATCTATCGTCTATTATTTGCTACTATTGCAAGCAGGCCTAGCAAATAGCGTATAGATAACTTATATATAAGTATAAGTTAGAGTATAGTTAAGTATAGGTTAACTTAGGTTAAGTTAACGCTAAGACTATATAAGTTAAAGTTAAGTATTATATAATAAAGTTAAGTCTAGGTTAAGTTATTCTACTATAAAGTTAGATTATAGTTAAGTTTTAGAGTACCTAATAAGTTATAAGTAAACTAAGCTTATTTTAGAAGATATATGCGTTATTTATCCTATATAATTATTATGTTAATTCTAGAAGATATATATATTATTTATCTTATGCAATTATTATGTTATATTTAGAGTTAAGGTAGTAAATATTATAATTAATATAAGAAATATATTATTTGCTAACTATATTATTATTATACTTCTTTATTACGCTTATTAGCATAGCATAATAGCCTTGCTTATTTCTATAGTAGCTAAGCATAATATAAAGAAGTACTAGAGCTCTATTATATAATATATATATTATTATCTCTATCTTTTTCTATACTACTTTAATATATACTTTTACTCTTATCTAGCGCATAAATAAGAAGCAGTAATATAAGAAGATTATCTATCTTTTTATTTAGTAGCAGAGTATTATTTACTAGAGATAAAGAAAGTAATAAGTTACTTATTACTAAGAGAATAAATATAGTTAAATCTTCTTCTACCTTAATATCTATATGCCTTTCTTTATTTATTATCTTATACTTAAGAATTATAATATCTTAGATAGACTAAGCGCTTAGTCTATGCTAGCAATCTCTAATTATTTCTTTTATAGTATAAAATACTTACTCTATACTAACCTGTATAATCTACACTGCTAGTATATTCTTAGTAACCTAAGTAAGCTAAGAATATAAAGTCTTATTTAATTTCTACTATGCTAGCATATTAATACTATCTTTATTATTAGAAAGCTTAATTATAGATATTATAAGATAAGATTCTCTCTTATCTTATATAAATAGAGGCTTATCTTCTATAGTAGCTAAGAAGCTACTAGATAGAGACTATAAAAGTAATAGTAGCTTATAAAACTACTTTAAAGATAATTATTATAAGTTATTTATTAGTATAGGCATAAAAGTTCTTGCTAATAGAGCATCGTAGCGTTTAAGGTATTATAGAAATAGTTCTTAGTAGGTATATTTATAGTATAGCTTCTATAATAAGTTCTAGCACTATAGCGAGTTAGCACTATAATAGAATAGTATAATAAATATATCTTATATACTATAAGCTTCTTGCCTAGATCTAATATAGTTACTATATTAAAAATAACACCTCTCTTATTAGCTATTTAAGAATAATACTTCTTTAGTTTCTCTTAACTCTTTTCTATAGCAGCTCTAATAATATCTAGCTATAAAGTACTATTTACCTTAATGCTATTCTTCTCTAGGCTAGATTTAATATTATCTAGAAAATTAAATAGCTAGTTATATATAAGCTATTGTTTTAGGCAAAAGTAGAATTATGCTATAAGTAGCAGATGCATACAACGTAGTAAAGTAATAATAGAAAGAGACTATAGAATAGGCTATATACCTAAGGCCTTAATATAGTAATAGGCAGTAGATAAAATTTAATAGTATAATAGAGTAGATAATTATAACGTCTAGCAGTAGTAACTTTAACTATAAATTATTATAATAGCAGAGTAATAGCAGCTTAGCTACTTAAAGGCTTATACTAGTCTTAAGTAAGATTAGAGTATTTTCTTAATAAGACTATGCGTTTAAAGGCTCTCTAGTTATAGCTATTAGTATACGTTACTCTAGATTTCTAGATTATAGTTCTCTACTCTAAGCAGAGCTAGTAAGTTAGATAACTAAAATATAGCTCTAAGAGTAAGCAAATAGAAGTAGTTAAAGTAGATATAATATATTAAGATTATTATTTAGTTATTAAGCTTAATAAGTTATAGACTAAGACTAGGCAGTAGGCGCTTATAATGCAAAAGTTTACGTAGAGTATAAATTAAGATTGCTCTTAAAGATTCTTATAATAAAACTATTATTACTAGCATAGCTATCTTCTAGTAGGTTATAGCTACTTTGCCTACGTAATAACTAGTATTCTCTATTAATAATATATATACTCTAGAGCAAATTAGGTTTCTTAAGAGGTATAAAACTAACTTACTTAACTATATCTACTAGGCATTATAAAGCTAGAGTCTCTAGTAGATTATTACCTACTCTATGCTAGCTATAGCTAAGAGTCTTATCTTACTTAATAAGGTTAACCTTTATAGTAATATAAATAATAAAAAGTAGAGAAGAAGAGAGATTATAGTTATAACGCTATTGCGTATTAAGTGCTTTATATAGCTAAAGAAGAACCTAAGTTTACTTAAATAATAGGTAATCTAGAAGCAGAAAACTAAGCTTAGAGCTCTTTATACTTAGCTAGAATAGAGGCGTCTGCTTAGCGTATAATAGAAAAGTTTTCTAGAGAAGTATAAAGAACTAGGCTTTAATAAGTAGAAGTAGCAGCTACTTATAGCTCTTAACTTAATTAGAATAACGTAGAGAAGCTTAGCTTAGAATAGTTTAGCTTTAAGCAGTATGCTAAAGTGCACTTTAGTCTATAGAGAAAATAAATAAGAGATATAATATAAGACTAGGTAACTACGTTAAAGAGTATAACTATTAATAAACTTATATAACTTATTATTGCAGTAGCAGAAGAAGGCTGAAATTAAGATTAAGACTAGAAGAGGCAGATTAGTAATTATTGCAAAGATATCTAAGGCTAGAAGAAATTAGCTAATAGATAGCGCTAAAGCAGAATTCTTATATAGTAAGCCTTTAACACTTCTACTTAGCGAATTAAATTAAATATTATACTCTAAGAAATAGCTTCTATTATTGCTGTAATTGCTTACTATTAATTATTATAGTTATAAAGTTTTTAGCTCTAATATAATATTAAAAAACGTTATTAGCGCGTTAGAGCTTTAGCTTTACAGCTAAGTTATTTGTAGGCTAGTTTATAATATATAGTAGAGGATAGCAGAGCTACTAATATATTAGATTCTATCTTTATAGAATATAAGCTATATATTATTAACTTAAGGCGTATTATTCTTACTAAGTGTAGACGTAGCATCTTTAAACTTACTAAGTAGATAGATAATTAACTATATATATCTCTACTTACTTAGTCCTAGTTAGAGCTTTTAAAGATCTCTCTAATTAATATCGTTGCAGCTATAAGAATCTATCTAGAGAGTAGTTAGTCTATAAATAATCTTACTCTCTAGCTATTTATTAATATATAGTTGTAATTAAATTGCTTGCTTATATATATTATATATAGAATTCTATCTTATACTATTATTGCGTATTATAGATAGGTAAGCTATTAGAGGTAATTCTAATTATAAGGCTATGATATAGACAGTGCACAGGCATGTATTGTTGGTAATGCATATATTATCTAACAGGCTAGCTATCTCAGGTCCCTTAGGCTATATACCTGCGCTAAGGCCTCAGCCTCGTAGCGCAGAGTAGGATCTCTATCAATTCTACCCCGTCAGCTCTCTCCCTTTGCCTTATTCAGAGGCGCTAGTTTCCTCCTAGCACGGCGTGCACCAATTGCAGAGTTGCTATTCTTTCAGCGAGATAGTCTAGAATGTAGCGCAGAAAGGGGAAAGCTAGGCAGGCCTAGGAATGTAGCTAGAAAGGGGAAAGCTAAGTTAGCACAGAAAAAAAGAGAAAGCTAGGTAGGCGTCTGTTGTGCTAACTGCGTCTTCCAGCAGCGCTACTACTAGCGGGGCAGATATGAGAAAACAGAGAAAGCTAGGCTAGAAAACCAAAGTCATTGTGCGCTAGTTGAAAACTCCTATAGCGTTAGGTTTTAGTAGCTAACTAGAGAGGCATGCAAGCAGCTTTAGCTAGGAAATAGAGCTAACGCCGTAAGGCTCGCTTAGTAGCGTAGCAGCGACGCACTAAGCTTACTAACCTTATATGCCTAATGTGTCGTCTACACAGTTATTATATTCTCTATAGTCGTTGCACGCTAAAAGCTTTTCTTATAGCGTATTTGCGATGGTTCTGAAAACTCGAATTACCAGTTCAGCCTATTTTTAGGTAAGTGTGTAGGCTCTGCATTATAGGCGCAGAAGTTGCGCTAGTGTAGGCAGTTATAGCGTCGCAGTCCTGCTTTATAGAACTTTTTGTCGTATAGGCGACTTCGCAAGTTGCAGCAAAAAAGTTACCAGTCCTGCGCTAGAGGTACTATAGCAGGCGTAGGCTTTAGCCTGTAGGCTATGTTTTATTTACAATAGTCGAAAAGAGGTGGCGCTAGGAGGTTAATGCCGTAGCGTAAAGCAAAGCTGCTAAGGAAACTAAAAAAATTTATAAAGTATATTTTTAGGAAAAGCTGCGTGTGCAGCATAGGCAACCAGTCCTGCAGAGTATAGTTCTAACAAGTTAGCGCATTCATTTAGATTGCTTATTTAGATAGCTCTCTACTACCCTCGTTTTCACTGCTTCCGTTGTTATTATCCTAGACGGGCTCCCATTTCTAGTAGTAGTAGAGTTCTTCAGTCATCTCATTATATTTGTCATTTTTAACTTCTTCGTAGAGGACTTTCCTTGCTGCCAACTAGGCCTATTTAAGGTTTAGAAAAAGCCTTACCTGCTTTTCATACTTAATAATAGGTTTCCATAGCAGCGGGTTTAGGCTAGTAACGTCCGAGATAACTATAGTGTTAGAGATAATGACGTTGTTCCGCGTGCAGTCTTCAAGAGTAATTTTGCCCAGCTTAGAGCGCGAGTCATTTTTTTATCTGTAGCGTATAAAACTATCGCAGTCCCTCTAGAATTCGTTTGCTAGGTTAGTAGGCTTCTAGTCTATTTCTTCGAGAATAGGGTCCTCTTCGTCCTCCTCTGTAAAGGCAAGGTTCTCCTTAGTAATAGTGCTAGAGTCAGGATATTCAGGCTAGTCCTTAAATAAGATTCGCTTATTCTCTTTAGACTTCTCCTTTTTAGTGCCTTTACTAGTCTTGTTCCTTTTTAGGGCAACTTAGAGAGGTCTGCTATCAGGAGCCTCAATAGCATCTGCCTTGCGCTTTTTAGTAGGCATCTTAATGTCCAGTAGGATATTCTAGACCGTTTTGGATTTAATATAAGCTAATATATCCGCCTTTACAATCTAGTAGGATTTTGAGTCGAACAGTCTCTTCTTTATTGCGCTAGCGTTAGAGAGAGCAGCAAGGATGTATTCTATAATAACTTTCAGTAGGATTTCTTCTTCTAGCTCATTTTTCAGATCCTCTATCATTATAATCTTAGGATTAATATCAAAGGCGTTAGTTAGTCGTTTAACGTGAAAGGCTATAATGCGATCCTATTCAGAGGTGTTATTCTTCGCTGCTGCCTTAGAGAGCTAGCGGAGAGTAGTCTGAGGTAGCAATCTCTAGTATACTCTTCAGACTAGGTCGAGCAGAATAATAGGTTTTAATAATCCTGCCTGTTTCCTTAGGCCGGACAGGTCAGTTCTAGTAATAAGGCTATCTATACGACGGTTAGATAGGGCGACGAGCTTTAATTCCTTAGAGATCGAAGTAGGCAGGTTTATATACTAACGGACATAGTCTTTACTCTTCTTCTATGCCTCTTTGTTGCCGAACAAGCTCTTACTATACTTCTAGAGGTTTGCAGCTAAGTCTGCAACTCTAAGCCTGTTAAGGTTCTCATCTATAAGAAAAGCTGTCTTGTTAATACCCTTGCCTACTGCTAGAAAAAGATAGTTCGCGAGTAGCAGGATAGCGAAATTAAGCCTTTAGAGGTTAAGGCCTCCTTTGCCGCACTCTATACAGCTTTTAATATTGATGCCCAAAAGAGCGAGCAAGCCGATAGCGTAAGCAGCTGTGCAGAAACGCGCCGCGAAAGCGTTATTATACTTATCGTTCGCTACTAACTTCGCCGTTAGCAGGATCTAGATGTTATAGTTAGTGAATAGCTACTGTAAGCTATCTATTGCTTGTGCTCGTTTGAGATCTTTGTAAGTAGGTGCTACGCTGATCTAAGTGTCCGCCTTCTATCATCGATGAGCTATTTGCATAGCTCCTAATGTCCGTAACAACGCGCCTTAGTACTCTTGTTTTTCTGAGGCGTTGATGTCTTTTTTTAAAGCAGTAGGTTAAGTATCCTTTTCATCGTACTCCGCTATAGTGTCTCTAGCGTAGCAGAGAAGAGCTTGCAGTGCTAGTAGTGCTTAGTCTAACTTTATTAATCTTAGCGTGCCTTTAGAGTTATCTTTAACTTCCTGTTTCTATTGCTCCTAGATAGCAGTGCTAATTACCTTAAGGTTAGTCTTTCTCTTAAGAGCTTTCTTGTATACTAAGGCAGGAATGTCATAAGGTGCCATTTTAACGCTAAGCGTTAAGGTAGTAGCGTGAATTATTTCCGTTACTACATCCTTTTTCATGTGGTAAAGGGCCCTTGTTACTTCCTATAAGATGAAAAAGCCTATAGGCTTTTAATGCACCTCTTTGCCATTCGCGTTAATTAAGATGTTTAGCTAAATAACCTATTCTGCCACGAAAGACGTAAAGCTCAACGCTAATTCTATAGCAAATAGCAAGTTCTGCGCTGCGTTTTCCAGGTCCTAGCGTGTTTCGTCTAAGATAGCAGGTTCTGCTTCGCTGTTCTGCTTTGCCTCCTAGATAGTGCGCTCTGCTGCGTTCTGCTCTGTTAGAGTCTTAATTTGCTGCTGAAGTTCCTTATAGCGAGGGTCTTGCTGCTCCAGTTCCTCCTGTTAAGCTATAGTAGCTTCTAGAGTAGCGATCTTGCGCTTATAAACATTTTTAAAGTTTTTTAACTGTGCCTTTATCTCGTTCTTCTAACGCTTTATGTAGCTGTACTAGAGGCGGGCCTACTTATATTCCTGCGCGCAGTAGTCGATGAGTTGCTTAGCATCGCCCTAGGTATACTTTTCATTAAAGTCGATAATAGTAGTTGTATCATAGTAATTTGGCAACATAGCTCTGTCTGCGATCTTTATCTTATCGTCTGTGCTATTGTGTTCTTCGTTAAAGGCTTTCTTCTCTAGAGCTTCCAATACTGCCACCGTAGAGAGACCGTCCTCTTAGAGCTTAGGCAGCGCTAATGTTCTTACTGTTGTATTTAGGCTAGCATCCTGCTCGCTAGTAGTGTGCGCTAGCGATTTGCTTATATAGCGTTCGCGTAATTTACTTTCCTGTTAGACTATATAGAGAGGGTTATATAGGTTTTCTAGCACAACCGTTTAAACTATTTACATATTCTAGAGTGTCTGCTCTAGTCCTAGCGCAGGAGCAGGGTTTTTAACGTGTTCTTAGTCGCTGTAGGCGCTATTGAGATCTAGTTCCAGCGTGCGTATAGAGTTTAGAGTATTAGTAGACTAGATCCTAGCACCAGCAGCCTTAGTATTAGCTTAGGTCTTAGTGTCCGCAGCGGCTTTAGCTTCAGTGTTAGTAAGCGCAGCTTACAAGTTAGTAAGATAAGCGGCCTTAGTATTAGCTTAGGTCTTAGTGTCCGCAGCAGCTTCAGCTTCGATATTAATAGGCGCAGCTTACAGGTTAGTAAGATAAGCGGCCTTAGTGTTAGCTTGCGCCTTAGTGCCTGCAGCAGCTTCAGCTTCGGTGTTAGTAGGCGCAACTTGCAGGTTAGTAAGATAAGCGGCCTTAGTGTTTGCTTGCGCCGATAGATTAGTAGTCTCTTAGTCGTTAACTAACTATTGCGCGAATAGATTAGTAGTCTCTTAGTCGTTGACCTTAGTGGTCTCTTAGTCGTTGACTATTGTAGTTGCGCTCTGTAGGCTTGCAGAGTAAGCGAGGTTGTTGTTCTAGTCGTAGAGATAAGAAAAAAGGAAATGTAGAAGAGAAGTAGAGAAGTTTATTACGATATATAGCTTAGTGTATAGCTAGGTAAGAGCGTTAGGCGCTTAGGCTAGATTTGCCGCGAAGTTCGTTGTTTGCTTAGGTAAAGGCGGGATGTAGATAGGTAGACAGAGGCTGCCTATGTACATAGGCGACTCTATCTATATTAGGTATATTAAGTAGACGGTAGATGTATATTATATGATTTCTATATAATAGTTACGCTGTAACTATAGGATAATAGCGTAGTATATGTAATGCATCTTTAGCTCTGTAAGAGAACAATGCTATAGAAACTGCTATAGCATAAAGAAAGCGCTAAAGTTAAAACACATTAGATGCTAGAATATAGGCTACATTAACGCAGATGAGCGGCTAATACTTAGGGCGTTAATCGTTTGGGAATTTTAACTCGCAGGAGCTTACAGATACCCGGCTGTAAGGAACTAAACACTACTAGAGTTGCAGCTCGTGCTGGCGCTGTAGTCAGCGGCGGTGGCGTAGAAGCAACTATAGAGACTGCTAAAACGTCTAGCAGAGTTATATCAACGCAGCTACAAACTAGCCTTTTTTGTCGTATCTTCTAGAGCTCGTCCTTATCCTGTTTTTCTCAAAGAGTTTTAGAGTATTTATTATTATATTCCTTAAGCAGTTCTTTAGTGCTAGATAAGTCTTCCTCGTCGTACCACTAATTATAGATAGAACTCTATCCTTTCTATCTTACCAAGTACTTACGGCTTCCTAAGCGCTTGTCAATTTTGCAGTTAAGAAGCGACTTGATTTCGTACTCTAGGTATTCCTTATCCGCCGCTTCGATAGGGCCTTAGCAGAACTTAAAAGTGCAGCTAAATAGATCTACCTCTCTAGGCAGCAGTTCTAGTTAGGCTACTAAGACGACTAGATAGATCTTTATATTATTAGAGATATCGAGGCAGTATGCATTGTTGCTGACTTTGCTGATAACCTTTAGCAGAGAAGACCTTTAGGCATCGAGTTTACAGTTAAGGTGTCCTTAGACTTAGTAACTGTAGTATAGTTAAAGCATAACCTAGTCTCCTACGCGCAGCTTTAAAGGCTTATGATATTTATCGTATTAGTACTTTATATTAACAGCGGCGAAAGCAAGGGCTTCTATAGCTATATCGCGATATTACTGGCAGAGAGCTTAGTAGTTAGTTTCTAGCAAGTCTGCTAGCGCAGATAATAGGTTGCGTAGATTAAATCCTATTAACTGCTTGCATAGTAATACGCCGGTAGCTACGCTCTTAGATGTATTAAGTAACAGTTTAATGTAGAGTAAAGCCTATACCCAATCTGTTTCTAGGTTCGCAGTAACGAAGTATCGCAAGGCGATCTTAACTATCTAGTTTATACGCTCAGATTAGCTGTCAGTTTGCAGGTGCTATGCTGTAGAAGTAAGGAAGCGCACGCTAGTCTTCTAGAACATAGCGCGCTAGAGCTCGTTTAGGAAACGCTTATTGCGGTCTAAAATAATGCTCTTAGGCAGGCTCTATTCGTGCATAATAAGTGCTTCAACTAACGAGGCTCTCTATTCTGCTACAGACTAGTTATTCATCTCTAGAATAAGCAGGACTTTCTTAGTTTACTTGCAAGTAACGGTTATAAGGGCATCAAACCTAGATGTTCCTAGAGGCAAGGCGGTGACTAGGTTAATTGTAATAGTATAAAATAGAAAGCCTAGTGCTTAAATAGGTTCTAATGCTCTATAGGGCAGGTGTCGCTTAGTCCTATTCTGCATGCATAGAGAGCAGAAACGGATGTAGGTTCTAAGGTTTTTAGCTAGCCTGCAAATAAACATAGAACTATTAATGCGATTATATGCCTTATAGAAACCAGCATGAAATTAACGGTTATAGGCTATCTGAAAAACCTCTTTTTATAACGAGTTAGAGATGCAAAGTCGTTCATTCCCGTCGTTGCCATTAATAAAGTATAGAAGGCCGTCGTTTTCCACGAAGTTAATGCTACGAACCTGTTTGCAGGCCTAAGGCTCGTAATAATCTCCTGCTTTAGCTTAATTAGGACGCTCTTAGAGCATATCCTAGATCTTTTTCTAGTATAGGTCGGACAGGTAGGCTTAATAGAGTAATAACTTAAAATCGTCGTTTAACGCAATTAGCGATGCGTTAAAGACATAGGTTAGCCTACTAACGTGCTCAGAGGACTAATATGCGCTAGAGATGTTATATTGGTGCAGCACGCAGGTCTAGACGTAGATGTTGTTGTCCAGAGCTAGCAGTGCACTATCTAAGCCGGAGAAGTTTTTTAAGTAAAGAGAAGTATCCTCTGCACGCAGGCGTTAGTCCTTAGTAGCGTAGGCGTCCACGCAATAGTATTAGTATTCTAGGTCGTCTAGAATATTAGTGTGCAGGTTGCGTTCTGCTACAGTGCCCTAGAGACGGCTTAGGCAGTCTAGCACAAAGTAAATGCGTCCTAGGCAGTACCTAACGCTTATATAAGGGAACTGTTGCAAGTACTGCGCGCACTAGATAAGACGTAAGTTAAGCTTATCTGCAGAGCTTAAGATAAGGAGCTTTTGCTAGGCGATAGCTGTAACAGCGCTGTAGTCTATAAAAACATATATTTTGCGCGACGCTGCAATCGTGTAGCGCAGCTTAGTTGCAACCTATACTACTGCAGACATTTTCAATTCAGTAGAGTAGTAATGCTCCTCTGCTGCTAATAGACGCTTGGAGAGAAACATAATAGGTTCGATTAAACTATCTAGGAAGTCTTTTACCTTTTTAAGCTATGTAGTTAGGCCGTTCTCAACGTTCTTAAAGCCTAGAGGTAGCGCTACGCTCTCTATAACTAGCTCAGGATCGTCAATAACATAGTAGATAAAAGCCCTAATTTCTTATTTCTTTAAGGCGTCAACCTCGATGTACAAAGGCTAGGCTAGATTAGAATAGTAAAGCTTTATATTCTTAAACAACACTTCCTATATAGCGTAAAAGGAATCTATAAGAGAAGGGCAGAGATAAATTGCAATCTATTCTCTATAGACCTTGCGTTGTCGTTTCTCTCCTAGCGCTAACTGCAGCAACTTAGTTTTAAGGTCCTAGAGCGGTGCTAACAGCTAAGCGAAGTAGAGTATCTTATCTCTTATATATCTAACTGCGCTGATGTAGGTCTCAAGTAGCGCAGCGTTCTTAGGAAACTGCATATTCTAGATCGCTGCTATGCGCTTATCTATTATTGCTATGCTGAAGGCATCTACCTTCTAGCTAAGGATAGTAACTAACAGGTAGCCGATGTAGCATTTCTTAGAGTTAAGAGAGAATCTAAGCTTATTAAGCCTGTTAAAAACTGCGTCCAGATGCTTCTTATGATCCTTAAGGTTGTCAGAGAAGATAATAAAATCATTAACGTATACCTAAACGAATAGAAGGTCTCTTATAATATTCTCTATTTATCGTTAGACGTGTTATATAGAGTTAATGTAGCCTATAATAGCTACGTGCAAGTTCTCTTGCCTCCGATAACTATTAATTGCGAGCTTATAACGATCTTGTTCTATAATAAGCTATTAGTAGAAAAAGGACACTCTATTAATAACGCTGATGTAGGAGGCGCTCTTTAGATCTTAGAGTATGTCAGCTTATCTGCAGAGCGGGTATAAATCCTTTATAACTGCGTTATTTAAAGCGCAGAGATTAACTACCAGACGGCTCTTTTGCACCACGTTTCTGTCCTTATCGACGACCGTCTTCTAAGCGACGAAAACTAAGCATCTAAAGTAAGTTCCTTATATAGCCTATAATATCTTCCCTTTACAGTAGAGTTTATTAAACAATTCGTCCACTAATTTGCGCTCCTCTAGGGTAAGATTGTAGAGTTAAATGTTAAGCTTAACATTCTCCTATCCTAAGATTAATAGTATTCTTATATAGTTTTCTTCAGAGACATCGATTATAGTGCTGCAGTCTGTAAAAAGTGCTGAGTACTTATTGCATATAAGGCTCAGCTATCGCACGTTATCTAAATTTGCATATCCGAACAGGTAGATACTATTGTCTAGTAGTATTTCTTTGAGACCCTCTGCGCTAGCTATAGCTGCTTCTAGCGTAAGGTCATCGCTAACGCGGTAACAACCGTTAATATTAAGCGCGTAAGCATACCTAAGCAACGAATGCGTAGAGATAGTAACTAGCATGCTAGCGTTATTTTAGAAGAGAACAGCAGGAGTTTTAGAGTCTATAAAAGCGGTATACCTAGCAGCGCGAAAGGTTAGGCGCCTATAGAGTCGAAATTCCATATCGTATTCGGATAGCATATTAGGGCTAGTGTGTATAGGAACATACATAGCTAATTCTAGAGAAATAACGACTTAATGCTTCGCAGTGATCTTCCTTAGTCGCATAACTATGTAAGTTTTAAGTATAGTTTAGATTAGTGTAGTAGCATTTCTACAAAAGAGGAAAGTCATCGTGCGCTGTTCTATATCGATTATAGCGCGTTTAGAGCCAAGTACGTCTATGCTAAGCAGTAGGTTCGCGTCGAGGTTTTAGACGATACGCAGCTTAACATTAAGGATAGCGTAGATGTCGTTTCCTTACAGGTCCTTACTCTTAAAGTAAAGATCCTATCTTGCGTATAAATAATACTGATAAAGAGTATTGCTCAGACTCTTAAGGTCTATAGGATATTCTAAATTATGTATCGCTACGTCTAGTACATATTTGCGTAGGAACTGCTCGTTAACAAAGGTAACTAATGCTCTAGTATTAGGCGTTACTGCTACTATTTCCCCGCATAGCGTGAATTGCATATTCGCCTTTAGGTAATGCTAGCGTCGCTAGCTAGGTAACAGTTAGGCAGAATGCTGTTATAAAGAATGCAGTTGCAGTAAGAGTGCTGAGGTGTCTATGCTTAAGAATACTAAGTCTGCATCGAACAGTAGCTGCTCGCTAAGCTCTATAGAGTTAGCGTTAGGACTGTCGTCCGGGGACTTACTTAAACGAGGTTTAATGCCTAGCTATTTTTTAAATTACAGCTAGGGTCTGCGCTATAGTCATCGTCATTAGCAGAGACGAAATAGCTAGTGCTTCAGATATGCAACTACAACTTATTATTAGACTTAAATTATGCTGCGCAGGTGCTGCAAGTCTGTAGCGCAAGAAGAGCGACGTTGCAGGCAGCGTTGAATTCTATAAACGACAGTTTTTAGCTAGCGAAGTTCACCAGCGCAATCTGTTTCTTATTTTCAGGCAGGCGGAGTGGGCGAAACCCCTAGTCTTTCTCGTAATAGACTAAGTTAGTTTGCGTTTGCAGGGCGTTGTAAAAAGCGTTCTTGCTATCCTCTTTATCTCTGCTGTTATACTCCTCCTATAGCGCGCTATATAGATCTTAGTCCCCCTATTAATGATCCTAGGTCCCTAGTAAATCATAATCGTTAACTATAAAGGTACGCTAGAGAGCTTCACGTCTGCTACCTCCTCTTATCTGCAGCGCACCGCGATTGTCTTAGCAGAGTAGGTAATTATGCGACTGCGAAGCAAACTGTCCTTAGGCGTTTTATTATGCCGCAGGCTGCTGCGCTAGAGCAGGTCTCTATAGCACAGCGTTTCCTTAAAAACGTTGCTGTTGTATATTAGAGGCGAAATTTAAGGCGTTAGAGTTAAAGTTACTTAGATAGTTTTGCTAGCCTAGTACATTAAACTGTCTGCCAACAGGCCTTAGCCTAGCAGGTTGTGTCTCTTATCTCAGCAAGTAACTCGTCTGCGGAAACTAAGATTAGTATCTACCTTAAGAAGTCTATTGTTCACGCTAAATCTTTGCCCTAGCCTTAAGGACTTAGATAAACTTATTATAGCAGATGGTTAGATCCTTATTTAGGTCTAGAACATTAATGCAGAAATTAGAGTCTAGTTTGCTGTAGATGTGATCTATTCAGAAACGTTTATCTCTAACTAGATCAGCGTATCCTTATTTCTAAAGGTTGCAGGCGACATTTACGGCGAAGGCAGTAACTGATTTACCTGCTATCAGGTTAGCGCGAGTAAACTTCATAGTAGCAAGCTCAGCTTCTACTTCTAATTTAGAACGGGCGAACTTGTCTGTTAGCAGCTTTGTCTAGTTCTCTAAACCTCGTCTAACTACCACGAATTACTTGCCTCTAGCCGGTAGCTGATAGTGAAACCAGGTGTGCGCGTTACTCTTAAGGCATTTCCAAAGATAGGCTCGCACAATGTAGTCTAGGAGAATAGTAGTAGCAGCTTTAACCGCTTCTAAGAAACTGCGGACGTGCTTATAGGTAATCTTGCTCTAGTAGACGTTCACTCTGTTTTCGTCGACATTCCGCAAGGCTAGGTTAAAGGCGCCAATGTCCTTTAGCTGAAACCTGAAATCGCCGCTACCTATTGCTTTAGCTCAGTTGCATTCTGCCTTAATCTCTTCCGCTGTTGAGATATAGAACATGTAACTATCGCCACAGTCCTAAAGGCCTAGCGCAGCAGCTCCTATCGTAAATTGCAGCGCTAGCGCTGTAAACTGCAGAGCTAGCAGAATCTCTTAGTCCTAGACCACGAATAGCTGCGCTATAGTCTATAGAGCTAGCGTAGAGTGACTCTAATGTAATTGCGGCTATTATCTAAACTGCTGTAGTGCCTGTCCTAGATAGAGGTACGAATGCTGCGGGGTCCCTATAGCTGTCCTAGTGCTGTTGGCGTTGAACGTAAAAGTCCTATGCTGATATTAAGGCGCATTATGTAGTTGCTAGCCCAGCACTATATAAGGATCGTTTAGCAGCAGAGTACTCCTTGAGACTGAGCTATAAGAAGCGTTTGCTATGCTAGGAGGCAGGAAGCTAGCGCTATACCCAGTTTGTTACTGCATATAGTAACTAGCGCTGGTAGGAAAATAAGCTAGTACAGTAGCGCCAGCCTAGTTAAGCTAGCTGCCTAGACGATAGTCCCTAGTATATAGAGTTAGGGCAGTCTGTCTAGAAGTCGCTGCGTTCTCCGGTAAGTAACGCCTAGCGTCTCTGCTGTAGTACTGCTGCTATAGCGCTAGTTGCTAAACTCCTAGGTATATTAGCTGCGGTAGTTATGTGCCGCATGTCGCACAACCTGCTAAGCTTATCTAGACTGCTGCTACCTAAGCGTCCTGCTAAGTAGAAGGCGCTGTAACTGCTCGCAGAGAAAAACGAGTATATATGCTAGCTTACGTAGATACGTTTTGCAGAATCAGCGCAGGTTGTCCGTTTTGCGTATCTTATAGAAATTGCTAGAGTAACGAACCTCTCTAGTTCGCCTTAGCTATAGGGTGAGGTCCTGCTGTTATGTCTTAGGAAGTTAGATAAGGTTAATACGTAGTAAAAGCAGGGTATAAGACGCTTTAAGAAGCAGCAGTAAGTCTATCTCGTAGTTGCTAGTAATATAGCTGCGCTGACTGCTATGCTGCTAGCGCCGGAGGAGGCAGTAGAGAATGTTATAGTAATGCGCAGGATTGCTTCAGCTTCTGCAACATAGCAGCTAAAGTCTCGTTCATCTTACTAACTCCTAGCAATATTTCCCTTCGCTAGTTTTCTAACACTAATTGCATGCTAGCGAACTTGCTGTTAATAGAATTGTCTTTAAAGCTAGAAGGAGAAACTAGCGCTAGCAGTAGAGATGTCGGCGCTGCTCTGCCTTTTCTCTTATCTATAACGGGCTCTAAGTTATCTTGTTTATCTACTATAGTAGCCTTCATTGCGCCTGTGTTCCTAGTAGGTAGCGTATAAAGGTTAGTGAAAAGGTAATAAGTAGAAGTTAGAAAGGAGCAGAGAGTTAGCCTTCTATACTCTAGCGAGCTTTAGTAACTAGGCTTTATAGCTTATAGAGCGCAGCGGTTTATAGTCCTAATGCTGCGTTTAGAGTTTAGGCTGTTTAACGATCTGCGCTTAGTCCTAGTAGAGTCATTGCTAACGCCAGCCTTCTAGATCGTAGCAGCGCTTATAGAGAGAGGTAGGAGCGATACTAAGAGAACGTAATAGCTATAGAGTGCTAATTCGTTAGATGCTTTAGCGTTGCTTCTAATTGTATAAAGAGAGTCTTATGCGTCGTCTAAAGCTTATTACTCTCTTAAACGCTAACAGGCTTGCTCTAGTGAACCTTAGCGAACGTAAGTCTCTGCTGGGGCTAGTTCTAGTTAGCGTGTAGCTTCCTTAATAGAGAGAAGGATTCTTATAGTATCTATAGAATTAGTCTGTCCCTAGGGAAGCTGCTGCGCTATAGGCAACACAGTCAGCGCATAAGATGTTAAGTCTCTTAGCTCTAAAACTATAAAGCGGCGTAGGGCTAGGACTAGGTCGCTTAATATAAAAACTGCTAGCAGGAGAGCTAGTAAGAGGTCTATAGCAAGGCGAATACGCTTCTCGTCTTCTATTATGCTAGAGGGGTCTAGTAAGAGTTCTCTCTTTAGAGTACGCTAGCGAGTAGAGCGACGACTAGATGCAGCTAAAGTTCTACGCTGAGGCGGTTTAGAGTAGCGTCTGTGCAGGTGTCCTTCTTGCTAGCAAGTGTACAGCTAATGCGAGGTAAGCAGTTTCGTGTCTGCTAGGAACTGCTGCACAGTGTTCCTAAGAGCAGCCTTAGCAGCGGACTTATTAACTGCAAAGGACCAGCAGTATAGATAACCTAATTCTAGAGACAATTCGTCGCTAAGTTGTCGTCGCTGCGCTAAGTCTTCCTAAGTTAGCAGATCGTAAAGCTGTGTAACCGCCTAAATGACTAAGGTAACGTTAGAACTAAGGAACAACTAATGTTCTAAGCTATTACTCAGGAAGCTAATAAGAGAATATGCAGTAACTCTTAACGTTGCTAGGAGATCTGGCAAATCGTACTATACGCCGGTAGCGAACACTAATAGCGTGCGCTCTAAGGTAGATCTCTTAGCTAGGATGCTAAGATCTGCAGCAGCTAAACCTATACAGGCCTGCAGGCTGAGACTGTGTTCGCTAGGGCCCTCTGTACTTAGCGTAGACTAGTCTGATTAAGTAAAACAACTTATAAGTTGCAGTGTTAGTAGATAGTTAATAGTTAATAGTTAATAGATTTTAGTTGCTAAGAGAGTATTTTGACGTTTTCAGGAATTACTGTATGCGTATTCGCCTGCTAAGTCGCTTTCTATATAGCGTGACGTAGCTTAAAGAGCAAGACCTAGCGAGGTTGTTTATATTCGTAACGCTAGGTTGTTTTCTAATAGCGTAGGCAGCAGCTGCTTAATATAAGGTTGCTACTAGTAGATACGCGTTATATAGTTTCACGCAGCTAGCGACGTTGTCGGCGTAGGTCAAAGGCTGCTGCGCTCGTCTAGATATGCTGTAGACTACCTATTGTGTATCTGCGCAGCTGCTGGGGTACTGTAGCGTAGGACTGAAGAGTAGAGGCTGACAGTAGGTGTTTAGTCCTTAGCTAGTAGGTGCGTGAGCGGGGGCGCGCGAGAGCGCGTTGTAATAGACGATTGCTTCGTTAAGGATAGGTTTGTTTAGGACTTAGTCTGTAGACTTCCTAATAAGTGCTGTTAGTGCTCTTTAGTGTCGCAACTAATAATAGCGTCGCAACTCCAGGCAGCTAGTAGCGTAGCCTTTTGTTTCTCAAGAGACCGGAGATCGTAGATCGTATAGTTCTTAAGCTACTATTTAATATAGACAGTGCACAGGCATGTATTGTTGGTAATGCATATATTATCTAACAGGCTAGCTATCTCAGGTCCCTTAGGCTATATACCTGCGCTAAGGCCTTAGCCTCGTAGCGCAGAGCAGGATCCCTATTAGGCTATAAACTGCTTAAAATACTAAGGTAATAAATTAATAGCTATATAGCAAGCCTAGATTAGTATAGATATTAGTATATAATAAAAGCATATAATAAAGAGTAACCTACTTTGCAAAGTAAGTTTAGAACTAATATCTTAGCATATATATCTTAAATATGCTGCTACTATAGTCTTTAAGCCTTCTTAATATTATAAGATACTACTAGCTTTAGATACTTAATAATATCTTATACTATAAGGTTAATTACGTAGGTAAGATATACAATTATATTCTCTTCTACGTTCTAGATAATATTATTCTCTAGAAGCTATTGCTCTAAGTTAGAGATAAGTATACTATTATTTTCTATATTATTGCTTATAATAGCTAGAAGTTTTATAGTTATTTAAGTAGTCTTAAGAGTCTTTATAAGCTTAGTTACTATAGTAATACTAGTATAGCTCTTATAAAGTAGAATAAAATTAAGCAGCTTCTCTATAAGCTACTAGTTATTATTAATATAGTAACTAGTAATTATAAGAAACGCTAGATAGTTATCTACTATTTATCTATCTAATATAATAGACAGCTTTATCTCTATGCTTATAGAAGAAAGATGTTATACCTTAGTAATATTAGCCTATTCTATAATAGCCTTATAGAGTTTATAATAACTTATTATTATAGCGTCTAGCTAGAGGAAGTATATAAAGCATTTAAATAAAACTTAGTTAACTATGCAGAAGAACTAGTTATTATTAATAAATACGCAGATAAGCTTATGCCTAAATACCTTAGTTAAGTAGAGTATAATAAGGTTTTATTATTACTATTATTTTATTAAAACTTAAGTTCTAGTTATAGTATAGACTAGAATATTAACGTTGCTGCATAAGTTTAAAGCTTTATAGTTAAGAAGATAAGTTATGCTAATTAATTAGATAGCTAAGTATAATAGAATATACCTATAATTAAGATAGTAATCGTATAGTTAGCTAGTGCTAATATAAGCATACTACCTAAAATAAGTCTATATAGTAGCTATACGCATAGTAGAGTTCTAGCGTAGATTTCTAGGTTCTAACTTATTTCTACTATAATAAGTATTATTCTACTAGCTATTCTAAGCTGCAAATAACTCTATATTAGTATCTAGTTTAGGTTAATAGAGAATCTAGAGCATAATTATATTGCTTTCTTATTAGAGAGAGAGAGCTCTAAGCTTTAGCTTATATAAGATTTCTAGAATCTTAGAAAATAATTTAGTAATATTAGCTAATAGAATAGATATTCTTATAATAATAGAACGTAATAATATAAGAGTAGTTATATTTATTAAGCATTATATAAGTAGATAGATTTTTAAAATTATATAGACTATAAGTTAAAATACTAAGTTATAAGTTATTAATAATAAGTATAAAGAAGATATAGAAGTATATATAGATATACTAACTCTCTGCGCTTACTTAGCATAATATATAATAGTAATTATGTTATATGCGTAGAAAAGCTATAGGTAGAGTATTAATATATAGTATATTTAGAAGCTAGTATAGTTTTTAAGTATTACTCTATAATAATTAGCTAGAATAATAGCTTAGTATTATGCTTCTAAGTCTATGCTTTGTTTAAAGTACTAGCTATTTTAGAACCTAGCTAGTCTAAGAACCTCTTAAAGTCTAATACTTCTTTAGTTTCTAATTCTAGATTCTTATTCTTAATTACTATAGCTTCTTTTATACTATCTACCTTAAGCTTTTCTTCTTTACTCTTATTCTTCTTACTAAGCTTACTATCTAGTCTATAGTTATCTAGAAGCTTACTTAAGTACTTCTTAAGCTTAATTTTCTTCTTATCTATATCTTTAACTTAGATCTTATAGTCTAGGTTTAGAATATACTTACTAGTTTTCTTAATATACTTAGAGTAGCATAGCTTAGTAGTATTAGTTATTATATATAATAAGTATATATAATAAACTTACTTCTAGTTATTATTTCTTATAACTTTAAGATTATTAGTAGAAAGTTTTCTGCAAAATCTCTGCTATTCTTTCTTTTTAGCCTTACTCTTAAACTCTTTAGACTAAAGCTTTTTAAAGCTTAACTTATACTCTTAGCGTATAATCTTCTTAAGAACGCTACTAGAGCTAAATAGATACTTAGTAGAGTTTAGACCTTTACTCTATTTAGAGCATTTAACTTTCTTAGTAGAAGCTTTATTAGCTTTATTAAGAGTCTACTAATATGCATATAAGTTAATTTTCTACTTAATATTATCTTATTTCTTATAAGTATATATTAGCGTATTCTCTAGCTACTTAGCTATAGTAGAGTAAGCATTTAACTATAATAAAGGTATATAATAACTTACTACTAGACTTCTATCTAAAGCGCTTTTCTATAAGCGCTTTATATATTTCTCTAATCTTTCTAGGCTAATTCTTATATAGTATATTAGAATTATACTTTAGAAAATTCTTTCTAATACGCTTTCTAAGATATTTCTTTATAGCTTAGTTAGTATCTTTTACTTTTATAAGTGCTCTTTCTTCTTTAAATCTTAGCATAGTATACTCTCTCTAAGCTATAGCATAGATAGTAGTGCTTAGTTTATACTTAGAATTAATAGTAAAGTTAGTAGAGTAGCTATGCTTAACTTCTTAACTATAGAGCATAAGAATTTAACTAACTTTATCTAGTCTTAACTTAAATCTCTAGTTATATTAGTATATGCTATTATAAAATACTATAATAATACCTTACTAATTTTAACTTACTTATTAAAACTAAAATTCTCTAGAATATTAGAGTTATAATCTAGCAGTAGACTCTCTAGTATATCTAGATCTTCTTCTTAAGTAAGTGCTATACTATATTATAAAGTAGTATAATAAAAATATATAATAAAACTTAGTAGTAGAGAAGTAGCTAATCTAAAGTTTAGAAAGTTAAGAATATAAAGTTATAGCTTATGCGCTGCTACTTAGAAGCTGCGCTAGCGTAGTTACTAAGTCTATAACTCTATAATATATATATTAAATTCTCTAGATATTAGACTAAGCTTAAATTAGTATTAAATAAAAGCTAGCAGTAAGTACTATTATCTTATCTATTATTATAGTTTCTTATTATATATAGAGATATGCATTATACTGCTAAGGCTATAGCGCTTATAAATAAGTAAGAGATAAATAAAACTTCTAAAAAAAGAGGTTTTTATCTCTCTAACTAGTAATATCTTATTCTAAAATAGCTATATTTTAATAAAACTAGTGCTAGAAGAAAGCGCAGACTCTAAACTATTAGCTTATAAATTATTATAGTTTATTATTATATATCTAGCTCTATATAAGAGTAGCAGATCTAAAACTAGAGCTTTTCTACTAGTTTTACGCTAGCAGAGATCTGCGCATACTAGTAGAAATATATAGATATCTAAATTATTAAGTTTTTTTTTATATACTACTACTATAACTTCTTTAAATTTCTTAATATATTTTAATATATCTTCTTTAGTACTAACTCTTACTAGTAGTAATAATAAGGAAGAGACTTCTATTATGCCTACTCTAGATAAGATTCTTATATCTACTAATATTAAAGATTCTTAAATTAGTAGTAATAAGAACTCTGCTAATAATAATAAAGAAGAGTTTAATAAGAATCTTAAAGAGTAGCCTCTGCATTAGAAGAAAACTCTAAAAACTTCTAAGTTAAGAGTTAGCGCTACTAAGGCTAAAAGAAAGAAATTAGCTAGTACTAGTAGTAAAGCGCCTAGAAAGAATCTTACTTCTCTAGCTACGTATAAGAAATCTATTATCTCTAAACTTAATACTAAGGCTTTAATAAATATTAAGACTAAAAGAGCTAAGACTAGTAGTAAGAAGGCTTATTGCTATAAGCTAGATAGTATATTATTATAGCTTATTATTACGTCTAACTACTTACTATACTTAGCTATATCTCTAAGAGAGATCTATTACTATTAGAAGTTAATAGACTTGCTTATTTCTAAGGCTCTACTTAACTATCTTATTAGAGAGATTATCTAGTAATATAGACCTAATTTTTAATTTTAGAGAGCTATAATTAATATAATCTAAGAGGCGTTAGAGGCTTTCTCTTATTAGCTACTTTAAGAGTATATTATATTATACTTTAATTAATATATACTAATATCTCTAGACTATAATATTAATGCTATATATACTAAGCGCATTACTATTTAGAAAAAGAATAGTAAGCTTATTATATATTACTACTAGAAGCTATTTCTATTAAACCTATTTATAGGCTATACTAGCGGGTACTTAAGTAAGTATAGATATAAAACTTTATATAAAGTATAGTAAGCTTACTATATACTACTATAAAAAGCTGCTTATATTGCTACGTATTTCTAAGGCTATAAAAGCAGGTACTTAAATAAGTATATAAAAGTCTCTATAAGTCTAAATATAGATGCAGTATAAGCGCTAGCTACTTTCTCTATATAATTAAGAAGTTTAGAATATAAATACGTCTCTACTATAATAAATAACTATAATAACTATTGCTTTGCTAAAATATTACTTCTACTATTAAAAAAAAATTGCTAACTAAGACCTATATATACCTATATACTATAAACTTAACTTTAACCTAAATATTTATAACTATAATCTAACTTATACCTATTCTAGCAAAAAGGTTTAGGTATAGATTAAGTTAATTTAGAGTTTATATTATATAATACTTAACTATAATCTAACCTATATCTATTTGCTACTCTAGTTATAAGTATTATATAACTATTCTTATAGTTATCTTTCTATTTATAAGAGTAGTAGTTATTTATCTTTATATTACCTACTACTTTCTTATAGTACTATAAAGATTAATAGTCTCTTTTCTTTTCTAGCACTTCTAAATTACTTAGTTAGTATAGTATTAAATACTATAGCAATATTATCTAATATTAGATTATTCTTTTCTAGAGATACTTTTTCTATAACTTCTATTTATTTCTATTAAGCCTATTCTAGAGCATATTTTGCTAGAATTATTTTAAGAAAGTTAGTAAGAGTAATAGTCTCTTTAATCTCTAGAATATTATATATCTAGGCTTAGGTATAGAGAGTTTGCTATTTATTAAACTACTTCTCTAGTCTAATCTTACTATGCTTAGCTTTATTAAGATAAGCTTAGTACTTTTATCTAATTTAATTCTAAGTTATAGCCTTACTTAGAGCTAGCTAATCTTTAAGCAGTTTAAGTTATAATTAGAGGCTTAAGTTATCTATTTAAGAAAGCCTAATCTAGACTAGCTTAAGAAAGTTTAGTAAGACTATTTTTATAATCTAGTCTTAAAGATTTATAAGTATAGTAGCTTTTTAAGACTATTTAGTAGTAAGAACTTTCTATTATTAGACTCTCTTATTATAGTTAGCTAATAAAACTATATAGGCTTTAATATCTTTAATATATTTTTATAATAACTTTTTATAATTAGCTTTTACTTTATTAGTAGCTCTATTAGAAGAATTCTTTAGCTTAACTAGCTTAGTAGATAATCTTAAGTATAAAGAAGCATTATTAAGAAGATTAGGCTATAATAAGCTATTTAGATTAATATAGTCTTATATTTACTTTTTAATAGCATAAACTTTAAGCTAAATATACTATGCTAGCTAGTCTTTATAAGCTTAAAGAATAACTATAGAAGAAAGTTTTATCTAGTCTATTTAGTCTATTTAGATAGATATTATTAGAATAATTTAAGAAGTTTAAGAGAAATAAGAGTAGTAGAATAATTAATTTAAGTACTTAGCAAATATAAGATATATAGTAGAGAATTAACTCTATAATTTTATAGCACTAAGCTTATAACTATTATTACTAAGTAAACTTAAGAGAAAAGATTATATTAATTACTACTCTTCTAGTAATATATTCTACTATTAAGCTAGCTACTCTATTAAGCTAGCTACTTTTTCTTAGCATTATAAATACTACGTATAAAATATAAAATTACTTTATACTCTCTATAGATTCTTTATATAATATAGGCTATATTAGATTTAGAATCTTCTTCTATATCTTTTTAATATATATAAGTATTATATTTAGTCTCTCTATAGTTACTATAGCGTTATTAAGCTAGCTAGAGCCTTTCTTAACTATCTTTATTACTATTCTTCTTAGATATTATATAAGTAGTAGAAGTACTTTTAGCTATCTATAATACGCTTATACTAAGCTTTATTATACTATTTATCTAAATTTACTTTCTTTTATGCTCTTTATATCTTATTAACTCTACTATTTACTCTTTAAGCTCTTATATATAAGCCTTAATTAAGATTTTTTATATAGTATTTTCTTAGCTTCTTTAATAAGCTTTAAGAAGCTTTCTTAAGCGCTTATTAGTAATTATATAATAGATTCTCTTATAAGCCTTTAATTATAATCTAAATTTATATAGATTACTTAGTATTTTAGACTACTAAAGCATTTCTAGTAGAGCTACTAGTAGTAGTATATAAAGATAAACTTTAAGATAATTAAGAACTCTTTATATATTAATAAGAACTAGTTCTACTACCTTAAAGGCTTTATTTATAGTTCTTATATATAAATATATTAAAAAATATATTCTTAAAGGCAGAGAGAAAGCTTTCTTTATTAATATAATAAATATATTAGCATACTAAGTCTTATATATATTAGAAGTACTTCTATTTTAATAGTAAAAAGTATACTATATTAAGTAGCTAAAGTATATATAATAAATAAGTAAGTATATAGAGAGTTAGAATCTTTTATATAAAGTAGTAGTTCTTAAAATTCTAGTTAAAATAGCTCTTATAGCTATCTAAGATAAGTAGCTTATATAATCTTATCTAATATATCTTTATATACTTATTAAAGTACTTTAATTACTTTAGACTAAGCGCGTTATTTATCTAGCTATTCTTAGATACTAAGAGCTTCTAGTTATATAGTATTAAAGCCTTCTTATACTATGCTAAGATATAGATATATCTCTTATAGATAATAAAGAGTAAAGTTATATACTTAGTAGTATAGATACTTTAGATAACTATAACTTACTTATAATTACTTAGCTAGATTATATTTAGCTTTATATAATACTTTAAGCTAGTTACTACTTTTATTAAGCTAATAATACCTATCTAGAAGCTTATCTTATTAAAGTTATAGTATTATTATTAAGAACTTTATACTTAGCTTTTATCTCTTATATAAGCTTAAACTAAGCGCTAATAATCTCTAAGTCTTTCTAGAGTATTCTCTAGTAATTCTTTACTTAATTAAAGGCTATCTTAAGCTTCTCTATATAAGAAATAAAGTATAAAGGCTATTACTAGCTTACTAGTGTCTTACTATATATAGCTAATAGCTTATTAGCTATATCTACTATCTTATAAAGCTAGAAAGTAAATTCTTATATATCTAGATTAAGAATATATTATATAATAGTTTGCTTTTCTATAGAAGAGAGTTTCTAATAATTTAGTAATACTTAAGCTTAAATTATAATTCTATAAAGCTAATTAGAGAGCTGCTAATATTATATGCTAAAGGTAGTAGCAGCGCATTATAGGCTCTTAAATTAGCTTAAGTTATAAGTCTAAAGAGTAAGATTAATTCTACTTTCTTTATATAATAAGTTAGAGCTATTTTAAAATAGTATAATAGTTTATATATAGTGTTTACAGTACTAAGAAAAAGTAGCTAGCTTAGTAATATAGCTAGCTTAGTAATTAGTTACGTTATCTATAATACTCTCTATAAGAGATACTAGAGAGATTTATATGCAAGTAAAGTATCTTTACTTAACTTACTATCTACTCTCTAACTTACTATCTATACTCTAACTTACTATCTATACTCTAGTATATATTACTTACTCTAGCTAAAGCTTTCTCTTCTCTTTTCTTTTATTTAGAGCTAGTCTACTCTAGGCTAGCGTAGGCGCTAGCTAGAGCCTATATATCTTATAGTATATATAGCTAGCTATTATCTTCTCTTAGTAGACTCTTTGTCTACTATTCTATTTTTAGTTAAATATAAGTACTTCTTATTAATCTAAGCTTACTTTGCCTATAGTTTACCTTATACTCTCTTTACTTAAGATTATTTATCTAGAAAAACTTTCTATATATTACTACTTAAAGAGAATAGAACAAAGACTTATTAAAGAGCTTATAATAATTAAAGCAAGATCTAGCTCTTACTTCTTAGAAGATTAATATCTACTATAACATTAATATTTTAAGCGAGATTTCTAAAGCAGTTATCGCATATAACACGTATAAGCTTAAATTAACAGCAAATGTCTCTGTATTCGTACGTACTAATAAGGGAATGTATGATAACGTTGATAGGGACAGCTGGCCTTCTAAGTGTTGCTCTCATCGTCCACTTGCATCGTTTTAAGTAGTATGAATTCCTTGAGGGGTCCACAGAAGAATCTCTTACAACTAGATCTACTTTGCGATAGATAGTAAGGACTAGAAAAGCAGCCTGGTAGAGATATACTATCCGTGCATGCATGAAGCTACATGAATGACACGCTGAGCTTGTTGCGGAAGTGCCGCATTCCTGTTGCGTTCGACTTTGTCATGGCACAATATAGCTCAGAGCCTGGTCTTCCTCGTGTTTGTCCTGACGTGAACTTCTGAGGCAAAGACACTCGCCACACATCAATGGTTCCAGACCTGTAACTTCCATTGGGGGCGCTAACTCAGCCGTAGATGTAGCCGCAGCTAACTCCGGAATTGTGATTGGCTTCGGAAGCGAAGACAGGGCGAGATCGTTAACCTTTTCACCACGTTCTAGTTGGTGATCGGCTGGAAATATTGGTTCTCGCTCTTGCCACCGTCCGATGGCGCTGTCCCCTTCTTGGCAGCTGAACGTGGCTCCACTGTTCTACCCTCTGCTGCTATGGTATAATATATGCGTTCTCAAGATGTAGTTGAAGTTGTTCATGACGAAACTACTCTAATGCGAATATATTAAGTCATTGTAGATGTTAATCTGCGAGGAGGCCTGCTGAGCCTGGTTGGTGTTTATCCTCGCTGGCTTTTATGCTACCGGTGGGGCTTTCTCAGCTTCTAAGGCTTCGTACTGGACGCGGATACGAAGTACCCGCGCAGTTAGACTTTCGCCATGGCTGGCTAAGGGTCAGCCACCACAAGCCACATGCGGCCTAATTCCTTCGCTTAAGAGCCTCGACCATCTTCTCACGGCATTAAACGAGTCCATTACACATACGTTAATTCACTAGCCCAACTTGAGCACAAGCAATGCTAAATTAGGGCTACGTCCGTCACTAGAATAGCTACCATCATGTACTCTATCGTCGAAGGGCATGTACCTATGAGGCTGGACCTTTGGCATGAGAATGTCGACAGTGGATAAGTATACACTTACGGGACCTTATGTGTCTCTATTACTGCAGTGCTACCACGTTCAAACCTCTCTACCAAAAGCACAATTATTATACAACAACCCAATTTCTAGGACAGGGCTTGGTCGATATTTGGACTCAGCATCATGCGTCCTCCACCGCTGTTAGCTGTACTTCTGCTCACAAGCGAAGTGAAAGCCCACTTACACAACGAGGTTAGCTTCGAGATAAAAGTCCGAGATGCAAGAGAGCAGAGGCGACAAAGATGGACCCGGTACAGCATCAGCGCCGCAAAGAACAGGAGATCGAGAGGGAGACGTCAAGATGTACCCGTTGATGCTGCTATGCTTTCGAATATTGTAGGCTCGATAGCCGACGGCACTGTTGTCGGACCTCTCAATCTGCCAGTTGGCGGGAATGAGCCTCCTGTCGTGGATATACAGCAAGGACCACCAGAGATCGAAATACCAGCAGTCGTTGGTGCAGGTACAATCGGAGATCTGCAAGCAGAAGAGCCGGAAGCAGAATTACCACTGGCGGAGCAACCTGAAGAGGTCTCACCAGAAGAGGAGCTACCAGAAGAGGAGCTACCAGAAGTGGGTGACGACGGACCAGATGGCGGCCTCATCGGCGACCTTAACGATGGCATTCTCTCGCCTGAAGGGCAGAACATTGCAGATATTTTGTTGGGGAACGGAAAGACGACTGAAGAGAACTTCGAAATTGGTACTCGACCAGGCTTTGACGACCATACAGACTGTGACGGGAAGGATCCATGCTGTAGATGGTACTACATTTCTAAAGACCTTACTGCAGTCTTTCATAACGCCGACGGAACATGTAACAGCCTAGCAAGACAATCGATCCGAATGGGCTTCCATGACGCTGGAACTTGGTCAGCCAAATTGGCCGCATCTGGAAAGAATAATGGGGGCGCGGATGGCAGTCTAGTGCTTTTCGGAGAATTGAGTCGACCTGTAAGCGAGCTCCAACATACACCATCCACGCGATATATGAATTGACTTTGTATACCGGCATAGGAAAATTTCGGTATGGAAGGTGCAGTCGACCTGGCAAGTCGGCTGTATCACACATACAATGTCACAATGGCCGATTTGATTCAGTACATGGCAAATCACGCCGTTGTGTCTTGTCCATTGGGGCCCCGCGTCCGGACTTACGTCGGTCGCAAGGACGCGACTGAGGCAGCTCCAGAAGGTCTCTTACCAAGTGTCCATGCACCCGCGGACGAGCTGATTGCTCTATTTGCAGACAAAACAATCTCTGCACACGAATTGACAGCACTTATGGGTGCTCATTCTACCTCCACTCAAAGTAATGTCGATGCTTCAAAAGCTGGGTATCCGCAAGACACCACCCCTGGCGTATGGGATGTCAATTACTACAATGAAACGCTCGATGCAACAGAGAACGGGTGCATCTTCAAGCTCGAATCAGATGTCAAGCTTTCGAAACACCCAGCAATGGCGGTCGAGTGGCAAAAATTCGTCGGCGGCCAGGCACACTGGAATGCTGATTATGCGAAAGCTTATCTTCGGTTGTCGCTCCTGGGCGTCAATAACATCAACGAACTGAAAGAGTGTACGTTGACTTTGCCAGCACAACAAGCAACAGCCCCAAAAGATTCAGACTTAAATGTCAGCGGAAAGTGCACGGCGTCATCTTCGAGTTCACTCATCAGCTCTTCCACAATTACCATCCCCAACACAACGAACAACCCACTGTCTATAACAGAGATTCTTAATCTGAACACGACAGGTATCGAAACACTCCCATCAAGTGCAAAAGGCTTCTCAACCCTCAGTGAGCCGCTACCTCTAGCACCAGAGACCTCGTCTGTGCTCTTGCCAGGCTCTACAATGTCTCTAGAGGAAGCTGTACCCAGTTCTGACATTGCTACGCCGGAAACGACAAGCCTTCTGTTGGTTTCAGAAAGTCTTGCGTCTTCTGTCGTGACAACCACAGTTGATGGAGCTTTGGAGACATCTTTGATGAGCAACTCACCCATTTCCGTTACGCTGGCAAGCACTGGCGACGCAGTCAGTACCACTAAAGAAATGCCGATATCGGTATCTGAAGCTTTGGCATCGATATACCTTGGTGTTACTGAGTCGCAACAACAAGCAGATGGCCTGTCTACAATTTTAACCTACTCTTCAAGCTTAGGGGCCCCTCAAACCATTACGTCTCTGCCGATTGAAACAAGTACTATGGTGTCACCATCTGGCTTACCAGAAACAACGACGGAGAGTGACGACTCCACTCCAACATCATCAGAGTTAGTGACATTGTCTTCTTCGGGTTCGGCGATTGAACCCAGCAGTGCTGCCACTAGCCACTCATCGACCGAAGTGGCGGAAACCAGTACTGCTGTTTCGAGCGCATCGATCAACGAGTCAACGCTCTTCAACACCATTCAAGATATTACGATTTCATCTCCTACAACAACACAAGCTAGCAGTGGCAGCTTGGTATCGAATCAAATCACAAACAGTGTGTCCAACCAAGACCTCTCTACATGTTCGGTTCCAAGCTCAGCAGCTTCTGTTCCTATGGGCGAGCCTACTGGTACTTTCACAGACGAGCTATCCACGCCTGCAAATGATGCGCCGTCGGTTCAGGCACCGCAACCGAGTAACGACAGCATCTCATCACCGAGCGACACTTCTGCATATAAATCAACGTCATATGAGGCGGCGATGCCTACCGAGACCCCGATATCTACTCAATTGTTACAAGTTGGTGCCATCAGGTCCTCTTCTGCTCATGAGGACTTTGTTTCCACAACTTCTTTTTCATCTATCTTCCCGACTGCTTCGACTCCGCGCAGCCAGATGAGCAGCAGTGCATCATCATCACAACCCACAATGCTTGCTCGCTTGAGCAGCAGCATGACAATCACATATATCCCTATGAGCACAAATTCTCTGCTTAAGACCATTCAGAGCCCAGATCTCAATCCTTTGTCGGCATTACAATCACTACCTCACTCGACGACACCTTCTAGACCCTCTTCCACTACTACTCTTAGCTCGAAGACAGGATCTAGTGGGGCTGATACTAGGAGCATGGCCTCAACATCAAAGTCCTTAAGTCTGTTGACAAAGTCTCGACAGTTTACTATGACAACATTGACTAGGCCTACCAGCACTTCCAGAAGACTCTCCAGCTCTGGCATTACAGGAAAGATGTCTGCTACTACGGGCGAAAGATCAAGCTCGGTTGCAAAGACACTCACGATCTCGAAGACCACAAGGAGAAGTTCGAGCACGCAGCGTCCAGCATCTGTCTCTCATCCTACAGGCTCCATGGCAACCAAGACCAGAGGAAAGGTCACGAGAGCAAGCATTTCTACTAGCAAGGCGGTGACGGCACAAACCGCACTCGATAGAGCTACCATGAGAAGCAGCGCCTCTGTGACGAGACTGTTCACCTTGCAACAGTTCAGCAAACCGCCAAAGGCTTCGTCTACCAATATCTGTTCGACTACAAAGCCTATACCAGCTAGCAAGAGTGCATCAACTCGTAAGACTTCATCTTCGTCTTCTCGTGCCTTGACTACTTCTACGCCCCATACTTTATCTACAAAGACAAAGTGCAGTAGTACAGAGTCGGCTGCGATCAGGGAGGCTGGCAGACCTTTGAGCAAGTTATTCGACACCAAAGCAAGTAGCCGCCCAACGAGCAACACTGTACCGAGGCCAATGCCAGCTTCCTCAAGCGGAAGCTCCGAGAGTATAAAGGCAGATTCTAGGCCGGCGACGTCCCTTGCCAGGTCTAGTGCGCCCGCCTCCAAGTCAAGTACTCTGAACGCAATCTCAAAGCCGAACAGTTCCAGGCCTTCGACAAGCGTGCCGTCCTCATCTACAGCGGCGTCACGCTCAAGTACACGTGCGACAACATCTCAGAGTACGGCAACGCCAAAATCGTCAGCATCAGCACTAGGTCCGTCTTCTTCATACTCCACGGGGAAATCTGCACACACCTCAAGTTCCTCAAAGTACGCGGGTGCTGCTGTCTCCAGCACTCCTATATCTGCTTCAACCTCAAAATCCTCGTCTTCTCCGACATCTAGTAGCACAGCATGCAGCAAGATGAGTGTACCAGTCTCTGGTACGTACATAGCGTCTATGCGATGCTGGAGCACTAGTTCTGCCTCGGCGACGACAAAAACAACAATAACAACAACGAGAATATTGTAATGATCATGTAAACGAAATTCCTAGACCTAACTATGAAAAGTTGTGTGTTTTAAGATACCTCCTTCTTTGGGACTTGTAGCATATCCAGCATTGGCTTAAATTAATAAAATGTATTCATGACATTAGTAAATTAAATCGAACTTGCGTGTGATTGGTCCGTACTCATACCAGCATGATAGAATCTCCAAGAAGTATCCTTATGTAATCAGACTTTGCAAGTATCATACTCAACGTCGCATTTGTGAATAACCGAGAAAACTCTGCGTTGATTTGCTATTTACGTGGAACACCAGTGTGCTCTTGCGATTTCGTCCTGCATGACATCCTCTGGGACCAGATCTCTTCCATAGTGAGAATGCCATATTCACTTTCCGATAGCCGATGTACGCCAGACCCCTATTTGTGATCGCATAGATCGGGTATCAAGATGTGAAGAAGTAAACATTGTCGTGTCGCGTGGTGTGTGGGCATTTGAAAAGAAAAGAAAAGAAAACGTGAAAAGCGATGATAGTCACACAGGCTGTGTGTAAAGCGACTTAGCCCATGCCGAAAAGATACTTGAGCTCGCGGACATTAAGGCGTGCCAGTCCTTTCGAAGCATTTTCGTCTAAAGCAGCACCAATGATTTCGCGCTTCTTGTCCTGAAGTGCGCAAATGCGGTCCTCGACTGACTCAGGCACGAGGACACGATGAACGTGGACCTCACGGTTTTGGGGCATGCGATGAGCGCGGTCAACAGCCTGTTCTTCGACGAAAGGGTTCCAGAAAGGATCGAGCATGATGACTTGGCTAGCCTTCCAGAGATTCAATCCGGCGTTACCAGCTTTGAGAGATACCAACAGGATGGTCTCGTTTGGGTCATGCATGAATGCCTCTACAGCGTCGGCACGGGCATCCATAGTCATGCTGCCATCGTAGCGCTGATAGCGGAACTTGTGTTGAACTAGCGGGACTTCCACAAGGTCCAGTAGCGAAGTGAATTGGGAAAAGATCAAAGTCTTCTCAGTCGAGTCCTTCATTTTGATATCAGTCAACAGCTCGACCACCTTACTAGTTTTAGCCGAGGGGATCCAAGTCCTGTCAAGACGACGGAGGTATTTCTGCTTCGCGGCCTTACTGCGGAGCGATTCCTTCTTCAATTGAGCCAAGGTTTTCTTCGGTTGCGCCCGAGCTTTACCTTTGCCCTTGGACTTCTTAACATTCTTGGAAGCGGCCTGGACACTTCGCTCAGGCACTCCACTGCCATCTTCATGCTTGGCTTTGCAAACTTCATCACCCTCATATTGGTCAGAGACCACAAAGCCAGCAAGATTGCCGTTATCGTCAACATCGTCGCCAACTTCCTCGTCCAAATCATCTTCTTCGGTGTCGGTGTCGGTGTCCTCATCATCGACCTTTTCAATACGCTCATTGGATTCGAGTCGCTCCGGACAGAAGACTCTATAGAAGTGTTTGAGATCGGTAATGAGATTGGCCTTCAGGTCTCCACGACACTCAGCGCATCTCGCCGTCCTGACTTCTTCGTTACCGTCTTGAACACGGTTTGCCGGATCGATGAGCTTTTGTACGCAACCGCCACACGCAGTGTGCCCGCAGGGTATGATAATAGTTGGGTTCGGGTCCGCCTCAAAGCAGATTGGGCATTCAAAGGCTTCAACAGCCTTCAAGCGGCCAACAACATCATCCGACAGATGACGGGCACGCTCGAGCAGATCGTCCTCTGCAATGCCTTCTGTGGCAGGCTGACTTAGATCCTTGATCAAGTGAGGGTGACAACAGGCTTGGCGTAGTCGGAGTAGAAGAACCAGGATACACGCGTAGTTTGCCGAGACCGAGTTTTGCTTGAGGTACTTATTGAACTGAATCCGCGACTTAGCTTCAAGAGCTTTGTAAATGCCAGCCTCATCGTCACTAAATTCGACGTTACCAAGATGGGTGTGCTTCTCTGGAAGGTTCAGTATGGGCTTGCCGTCCACTTCTGATGTCTTCTGACGTCGCAGCATTACTGACTTAAGCAGAATCTGCACACGCTTCATGGCTCGGTCTCGGGTGTCTTGGTTCTGATGCTTGGCAGGCTTCGCAATCTCGAGGGCAAACATCTTCCAATCGTTGTAGCGACTGACTCCGAGGAAGCGTAACATTGGATACAGCTCGTCGATACAATTCATCATCGGTGTACCTGTTAAACATAGACGGTATTTCGCTTGCAGATCAGCGGAGCCCTTGGACTGAAGAGAGTTGCGGTTCTTGATCATATGAGCCTCATCGATAACGATGCGATACCACATGCATTCGGGACCAAGTAGCGCGAGCTTGTCGCGAGGATTGCGCCGGAAGCCTGGTTCGTTCAGTTCCCGCTCGTAGAGCATCGTCTCGCGTCGCGAGTCCTTCTGTTTGAACTCTGAAGTGAGAGTGCCGAAGGTCGTGAGGACCACATCATATTGGCGCAGTAGATTGAAATCTGCTTTCTTGCCATTGCCGTGATACAGGTAGACTCTGAGCTTGTGGCGGTCTTTGACATGGTAGGCAATCTCCTTCGCCCACTGGCGCATGAGAGCGACCGGTGCTATGATCAAGGTCGTCTTACAGAGAGGGTCTTGAGAAGGGTGAGCACAGATGAGCGCAAGTGCTTGAACCTGGTTAACGTAAGCGCAGATTCTGGCAGCAGGAGATAATTGCTGGACTTCGCGAATAGTCCAGCTTCTCGAAGACTTACCGTCTTACCAAGCCCCATCTCATCCGCCAATATGCCGCCTTTGTTCCTGCTAGCTTCCATCTTGAGCAGCCAAGTAAGACCGATCTTCTGGTACTCCTTCAAAGTTGAACTCATGACTTCTGGCGTCTGCTCTCTGTCATCTGGCGATGCTGCGTCGTTTCCATTCTGCTGAACGATCTCGAGCATCTTCTCGATTGCGTCGGCCTCAGTAGCGTTCAGTGGGAAGTCACCACACATTTCATCGTCTTCACTGTCGCCCCTCATCCAGTCTGGGCGCTGTGGACCAGGTAAGTAAGGAATGGAACGGGTAAGGAAATTGACGGGCAACTGCGGTTGCCTCATGTCCGCCATCGCAGCTCGGTTGCGCTGCTGTTGGTGGAAGCCATAGCCGCCATTCGCCGGTGTTGGGGTGATGAGAAATTGTGCTAGCTCTTCAGCAGGCATGAATTCTTGGGTGAAGGCATCTGCTGGAAGTGGGCGAGCGCCGTCGTCCTGAAAGGCATGCACAAGCTCTGGAAATGGATCGACAGGGCTGGGTGGATCGGAAACGGTCAAGTCGATAAAGGCTGTCGCATCACTGTGGCCCAAAGTCTCACCAGGCCTGCTCGGAAGTGACCACTGCTGCTGATTGGGCGCGTTGAATAGCGAATCGGGACTACTTGATGTCTGCGGGCTCGGTCGGGCGCTGACACGTTTTGGTTCAGGCTCGTAACCATCAGCAGTCAGTCCCGCGCTGCGCTTGCGCGAAGGACCAAGAGACTCTGCACTCGACGAGGATGCTCGTGTGGGTGTCGGTTGCGCATCGACTGTCTCTTCTTGTTGGATTTTGGCTAGCTGCTGCTCATGTTGCTGGAGCTGGCGGCGGTACAGGCCGTAATCAGGATGGTCTGGTTCGTAGTTTTGAAGTACGGCTTGGATGAAATGGATCTGGTCTTCGACGCGCTGAGCGGCGGTGGAGGCCATGCTGACACCTGACCCGCCGGGTAAAGGCCACGATCGACTGCAACGTGTAAAATTTGCTGGTCACTGGATGTGGTTGACCTTGGGAATTTCTACGAGGCTGAAGTGGAGGAGGTGTGTGGTGCGTGAAGAGATGCCGGAACGGCGGACAGCAGAGCTTTTGTGTACGCCTGGGGGCGAGGCAGAGGTGAGCGCGATTGTGAGTGTGAGTGTGAGTGTGAGTGTGAGTGTGTGAGTGAAGAGAAGTGAATCGTGAGGCGTTGTGCGATGTTTGAGAAGGACCTGGGACGGAAAGAGGCAGCTGCGACCTCAGCGTTCGCGATGCGTGTTGATGAGCCCTCGAGACAACGGACTGTGAAAGGAGGATGGAGCGAAAAGAAGCAGCGCACAGTGACAAATTCGCGCACGAGTCACCACCTCAAAGCTCGCCAGCCGGGATTTTACAACTGCGTTATGTAGGGAGGGTGGGTGTTGAGAAGCGTAAAATCACTCGCGCCTGCCATTATCGATAGTCTCGCCGCGCAGCGGGCGTGGTTTGAGGCTATGGCGTCATCTACCAATGAGTGCTCTCCAGTACAGCTGGGGGCTAAGGGCACAGAGTAGAAATCCATGGTTCTCCAGCTGCTGAGCTGTCCACAAGGCTGAGAAGAGCAATCGCGAAGCTGCATATCCGGTGAACGGTAGCAAATTGCTTTAGCAAACCTGCATATGCAAGGCGACGCTTCTGGTTAAAGCGGCGCGATTGGCGCACGAGCACAAGTGACTCGACGCTGGCGAACAAGTTCCGACGAACGTGCAACGCTGCAGGGATGTAATTCATGTTCCATCTCAAGGGAACTACTGATCAATGTGTGCCATCACCGAGTGATCTCGTATGCAATGACCGCGATGGAACCTGACTCGTCACCAATGCATCCACATGTCGAGGCCTCATCAGGTCATTATGTGCTTCGTATGTCAAGGGCGCGCATCAAACATGTACAAGTAGCGCAGACGAAGAAAAGAGTAGCCACATGGCTCTAGGAAAAGACTAATGTATACTTCGTCACAAGCCAAAGACAGTGCAAGAGCTTCTGCTGCTAGAAATAGTCAAGGCAGTGATACAATAACAGAACATCACACGTTGGGAAGCAACTGTTCAAGCTACCGTGGGGTTCAAGGCCACAAATGGATGGCGAAGATGATTGCCTTATCGCAGCTCTGGCGAGCATAGCATGTGGGATTGTAATCGAAATCTTTTTGGGGTATGAAGGATCGTAGGAAATGGAGAACACATGCGTGAAACTACTACAGCACCTGATAAGAGACACGAAAATCTGAAAGGAGCCTCCACATGGATATATAGGTTCCGTACAAGACGTGCTACAGCGAGTTAGGTGGGTGATTGGGCGTCTGGATGTTGACAGGATGAAGATTTCGAGAGTCTAGTAAAGCACAAATGGCTCAAGCACCCCAGTACACCTCCATACCATTAGCAAACGATGACCCAGGCATCATTCGCCCATACCAAGAAGCTCCATGTCGTCAACCGCGTCCTCTTTCTGCGCAGAGTATTTTGATCATTTATGCCTTGGCCTCAGCGGCGGGCTCGGTGGCCTCTGCCTTGGGCGCTTCGGCGGCGGGCTCAGCAGCAGCAGCGGGTGCCTCGGCAGATGGCTCGGCCTCGGAAGAAGTCCAGAGGGTCTATAAATGGGTTAGTGAGACAGGATTCACAGGAGACAGGGATCATACCAAGTTGTCCCTGAGGAGCTGCATGATGAGAGTAGAGTCCTTGTAGCTCTCCTCAGACAGGGTATCGAGCTCTGTGATCACGTTAGCTCCAAGTTTATTAAGATTGTAATGCTTGACCTACCAGCGATGGCATCATCGAAAGCCTGCTTGGCCAATTGGCAAGCCTGGTCGGGCGAGTTGAGGATCTCGTAGTAAAAGACGGAGAAGTTCAGTGCGAGACCGAGGCGGATGGGGTGAGTGGGAGCAAGGTTCGAGGCGGCCACATCTGTGGCAGCCTTGTAGGCCTCGAGGGACTTGTCAGCGGACGTCTTGCGCTTGTCACCAACGGCGAATTCGGCAAGGTAACGGTGGTAGTCGCCCTTCCTGTGGACAAAAGGTGGTCAGTCGTTGATCTTTACGTTGCACAAGGTTGCGTGGAAAGTCATACATCTTGTGGTAGAAGACCTTGGACTCGCCGCTCTCAGCAGAGGGAATCAAATGGCTGTCCAGGCACTCAAGAATGTCCTCGCAGATCTTGGCCAACTCGGCCTCGATCTTCTGGCGGTACTCTTTGATGAGGCCAACCTGGGTCTCGTTGCCCTTGGACTCCTCTTTCTGCTCGATTGAGGTGACGATTCTCCACGAAGCGCGGCGAGCACCAATGACGTTCTTGTAGGCGACGGAAAGGAGATTTCGCTCCTCAACGGAAAGCTCCTGGTCTGCAGAGGCAACGGCCTTCATGTTCTCGACCATCTCTGCAATGCTCGGTCAGTCTCGTCATGTCGCAGCTCGTCGGAAACGGGCTTACCCTCATAGCGCTCGGCCTGCTCAGCCAGCTTGGCCAGGTACACGGAGTCTTCGTAACCCATTTTGGTGTGTGGTCTATGAACGCGATTGTCAGCAAGTTCCAAAGTCGATGGGTGCGCGCAAAAAGAGGTTTGGTGATGGCACGTCGCAATGGTTGGGCCAGTCAGCCCCTCAATGTGCGCTCTGCTGCGACGGGCGGGCAAACGCGACTTGAAGCAAGGGAGCCCTCGGACCGCATTGAGGACGCATGTGCAAGGCGGTCTGGAGACTGCAACGGCCGCTCTCGTCTCCACGGCCGCTGCGAGCCTGACAGCGAATGGCGCAACGAGGGGTGGCTTGTGCGGGCCAGAGGACCAGCACCCACCACACTACCAGGCCAACGCTGACAGCAGGCTTGTGGCGGAATCGGTCGATGCGAGTGCCACAGGCGCGCAGAGTGCGCTCATACCGCTGGGCAGCGCTGGTTGGGAGAGGGTGCAGAGTGCGCAAATTGGCGGCCGGTCTGCGGCGTTGGGAGACATGACGCACGGCAACAGAGTACTTACGAGAGAAGATGTGGTTGGGTAGAAACAGATTGGTGGTGCGGGATACGGGTGGTTGAGCGTGCGGAGTGGGAAAGTGAAGTTGAGGGCTTTTTGGCAGAGGACTGTTTATCAAGGGAAGATGGAGGGGACTGGTCGTCGAAGGAGAACCCGATTCCTTGGCAAGCGCTGCCGTCGATCACGCCTGCCCGTCCTTGGATCGTTTCACAGCCCAGAACAGGCGCGACGAGTCTCTCCCACTTGCACAAAATCCGCTCCCGCCCGTCACCGCCATAGGTACATGTAGCGCCCAATTTTGTCTGCACAATATGCCACCGCGCTGCCCGTCGATCATGGTGCCGTGCTGTGGTTGAGCCCCGCAGTAACCCTTCAATGACAGTTACACGCGGCGACCAAGGCACTCCGACATCAAGCACAGCAACTGACAGCGGTTCAACCCATGCCGACCATCGGGAAAGTTTTGCATGTAGGAACTGTTGTATCAGAATGTTTGCAGGTGCATGTGAGCTGCTTGCAGCTGTACTGTATGCGCATGGCTCCGTCGTCGCTGACTGCAAGAGAGCACCACTTTCTGAAGTGCTTCCATGTACCATGTCATGTACCACAAGTCTGGCGAATCCTGTCCACAGCCACATGAGACGCCACTTTTGAATCAATCGTTTACATATGTGTTTCTATTTCAACAAGTTCTGAGCTGCATGGTCCAATGTCTAGAAAAGTGTGCATCATGGGCTGGGAGCCAGCATCACATGACCGATGACGCAGGCCCGGGCGCTCGGCGAGCTCTTCGTTAAGCTCATCACTCCACCTCACGGCAATCTGTATAAGCCATTTGAAACCCGCAAATCCCCAATTCCTCACCCAAACAGACATCATGCTCCGCACATCAATCATCAAGAGCGTCCGCTTTGTCGCTGCACCCCGCTACTTCTCTGTAGCTGCACGCCGCATGGCTGAAGGTGCAACCGGCTCTGGCGCGTCGAGGCCTACTGGTTCCGCTGGAGGGTGAGTGCTTCGAAATGGAACTGTAAAACCTGAAGCAAGCTGACTGAATCCTCAGTGATGCCTTCACCAAGCGCGAGGCCGCTTCTGAGGAGCTTTACATTCGCCAGGAAGAAAAGGCCAAGTACGTTCACGCCACATACAGAGCTTTGAGAAGCTTCACGGAGATGAAGACTGGGCTAACCAGTACACAGGCTCCTAGCTATCAAGGAGAAGCTCCGCCAGCAGAGGCAGCACATTGAGGACCTTGACAAGCACATGTCAGTACCCACTTCACCACGCAGCTACCTATACCATGACCGCCACATCACACCCATCCCTCCAATCACCCCGAACACATACTATCATGGACACAATCTGACAGTCTCATAGCGACGATGTGATCAAGGAAGGCGAAGCGTCCGGCCAGGGCGAACAGAAGTAAGCTTCTTTCCCAGTACGTGCGGAGGAAAGACAACGAGAGGCTGGCCTCGCGGTCCTTGTTTAGCCATGAAGTAAAACAAACCCTGATCACCCACCAATGTTACCATGTAGTCCCAGCTTCGACGAACATTAAAGTGTCAAAACGTGCCTCATGTTTATGCCTACAATGATGTTCATACTTACAATTCTTCGCTAGAATACAATGCACGAATGTTACATAGCCGTCTCGTCCGCGAAGCCTCTACCAGCATTACGGATGATCACATACACCAAAGAGGATTAAATACAGTGTAAACGAGATGGTAATATTGTGTGTTTCAAAAAATCCAATGAACCCGGATGATGCGTGTGACTCATATATTACAAGAACCCTTGATATAACCTGTACCACAGACAGGCTGTGATAGACGGCAAGCGATGTTGCTCAGTTCCAACCATGGCCCTATGATACACCGCCGAACCGCTCAGTTCGTCCACCACGGAAGCTCCGCATGAAGTCATCTGACGGGTCCGAACCAAGTCCGTTCCAGCCATTCGCACCGACGCGCTGAGTTTCCTTCTGTGTCTGATTAATCTTTTCCTTGAGCTGAGCGGTGCCGGCATCGATGAGTTGGAGCTGCGAAAGCTGAGTGTTGAGGACGCGAACGACCTTGGTCAACTAGCACTTGATTAGATTACGTTGATTGCAGTGCAGAGAAGAACACGTACCGGATCATCTGGCTTGCCAGTCTTGCTGAGTGTCTGTGAAGTGCTGTTGATCTCCTCGATCATCTCTGTCAGGTCCTTGTTGAGCTCGTTGAGCCTGTCCGAGAGTTTCTCGGCAAGTTTGTATCTGCCATTATGTCAGCTAGAGCCAGAAGTATTAGTATTGTGGGAAAAGCATACGTTCTCTCTCGCTCTTGATCAGGACCCCTCAGACCATCAGACTTTCCGCTGACACCATGCATTTTCATCAGGTTCTCAATCTCCTTCTCGTAGCGATCAAGATACGAGTCAAGTTCCTGCTGGTTCTCCTCCATCATCGTCAACTGTCGCTCAACCTCAGCAGCATCTCGCTCTGCCTGGAAGGTCTTGGAATACAACTGGCGGACCTTATCGGAATTTTCGACCAATGCTCGGTCCCACTTTGCGACTGTCTCAGCTTGGGTCTGGAATTCTTTCTGATACTTTGATAGATCAGCTGCCCATCGCGTAATAATCTCGTCCATGCTCTTGTTCTTCAGACGAGACTGCGCAGATGGTGGGGGCCCAGCGGTGGAGTTGGCAAGCCCGCCAGTCTTCGTCGCATCGTTGGCCGCACTTCCAAGGGTGGCTGCCGGCTGGCTGGTCGATGTCGACGGTTGTGTAGTGGATGTTGCAGTTTTTCCTCCAAATAGTCCACCTGATCCACCGCTTGTAGGTGCGCCGAGACCAGATGTGGGAGGCGCCGAGCTTCCGCTACCAACTCCTGCGAACAGCGAGGGAGCTGGAGTGGCTGCTGTGGTTATGCCAGAGCTTCCTGCTGTGGTAGTAGCTCCACTTGTTGGCGGCGTAGCACCAGGAGCTGAAGAGGTTGGGGTGCCTATACTGGCAAACATACTGGAGGCTGGAGCAGCAGATGACTTTGGCGCGTCTGTTTTTCCGCCCAAGCTGAAGCCGCCCAGACTCGATGGAGGCTGTGAAGATGTTGGAGCCGCTGAGTTTGTACCGAGGCTGAAGGTGGGGGGTTTGCTGGCTGGTGTTGACGAGGTGGTTTGAGGTGTAAACAGCGATGGTTTGGCAGCTCCCTGGCCTTGTGCACCAGCTGTCGCTCCGCCTCCACCTCCAAAGAGACCTGAGGGTGCTGAAGACGCCGGGGTTGCGCCTTTGTCTGCACCGGCCGAAGTGTCTTTGTTCCCACCAAATAGGCCGGAAGTGGGCGTAGAGTTTCCCAAAGGCTTGCCTGCAGCTGCACCACCAAAGAGTCCGGGAGCAGGCGAGGCAGATGTCGTGGCTGGATTTCCGCCGAACAGAGACGGGCTTGGCTGGTTCGAGCCGCTGGATTGATTCTGTCCGCCAAACAGCCCTGATCCAGCCTGTGTACCTCCGCCCGCCTGGGGCTTTTGTGCGCCGAACAGCGACGAGCTGGTTTGAGTGTTTCCGGCTGCTTGTGTGTTCTGCGCGCCGAACAGACTGGGACCTGGGGGAGCGCCGGCAGGCGTCGTCGACGGGAGGAACTTGTTCGTTGCAGGTGTGGCTGCGGGTGTGGACGCTGTTGCTCTTTGTTAGCCGTATACGCGAGGAATGTTCATTCGAGACACATACAGGTTGCAGTGCCAAAACCAAAGGAAGGCGCCGTCGATGAAGATGTTGCACCGCTCGCAGGAGCTCCGAATCCACTACCAAAGACCGACGCCGGCTTCGCCGCATCGCCAGCAGGCTTGCTGAGGCTACTGCCAAACAGGCTCGATGTTGACGCGCCTGATGTAGCTCCGCCGCCACCAAACAGCCCGCCCGGCTTGCTTGCAGGTGTGTTCGAAGCGCCGCCGCCGAAGATGCTCGATGTGCCGGTAGTCGCACCTCCACCAAATAGACCTGAGCCGGCGGGGGTGCTTGTGCCAGTGCTCCCAGTGTTGGCGGTTCCAAAGAGAGACGGAGCAGTTCCACCCGACGTGTTGCTAGCAGCGCCAAACAATGGCTTGTTTGGCGTGTTGCTGCTGCTCTGCTGCCCGAACTGAAACGACATGTTGGGTGGTTGTGTGTAGATCGATGGCGCTGGACAGTGTTGTGGACGTTGGTCGCGGAAGGTGTTTACGTGAGCTGGGCGCAGAAAAGGCTGCGCAACTGGTTGAGGCGCGAGCGCGGAGGACAATTGTAACGCGGGCACCTGGGCACGAAAGAAAACCGAGTAGGCCTTGGCGGGGATAACAAACGAAGTCACGTCTTTCACGGCGCGTCTAGGTCGCGGGTGCAGCTGCCAAAAGTTGGGCAAACAGCTGCGACAAGGATCTGGCAGTAGCTGTCGGGGAATCGTTGTTCCCGGTGCTTCCCCGGGGCCAGACCGCCGCCCCGCTGCCTAGAGATCCGACGACAACGCCAACGAGTAGCATGCTGCACGAGATTGTTCTTGTCCTGGTAAAGCTCGTGGCAGACATCGCCTCTGCAACCCTCTTCGCAACTCTACCAGCCAAACGACTATCTGTACGTGAGACAAGAAGGCTGCAGTACCAACTACAACATGGTCGATGAACTGGCACCGCCCCGCAAGAGCGTTGAGCTCGAGGACCCGGGGGCGAAGGAACTGGGTACGTTATTCATCTACCACGATTGATCCATGGCTAAATGTGTGCAGAGGAAGCATCCAGCGACGAGCACTTCTCCGATGCCTCAGAAGGCCATGCCAGCAGGAACGAAGCGACCTCTCCCATCCCCATCACCAGGGTGGAGCGCGTAGATGATGCACCAGCCCACGGCGAGGTGCCCGGAACAGATGCATACAAGAAGCGAACTCAGGACGCCGTGCCCGATGAGGTCGAAATCGTACCAGAGGGCTCGCGGAGCCGCAGCACTTCTCGCGTCAGCGTCAGTGACAGGCCGCTCACGCCGGGAGGAACTGCCGTCCCAAAGACTATCGTCGAGAAGATTGACCCTGATCAGCCCAGCTATGGTGACGTCCCCGGCACACATGCCCATCAGCTGCGTCTTGCAGATGCTGCGCCCGACATCATCGTCAAGGCACCGGAGCCACCGCGCAAGTCCCAAGGTACGTAGGGCATTTCCTTGGTGCCTCCCTGCGTACCATTGACGGATGAAGGGTCGCCAACTGCCTCGAATAGGTCTCCCGTAAAGTCCGACGAGCCCATGTCTGACCCTGACGACTCCCTGGAACAACAAGACGATGCTGCAAACGATTTCGCGGACGATGATGATGGCTTTGGTGAATTTGATGAGTTTGAGGAGGGCGAGGAAGGCCGACGATGATTTCGGGGACTTTGATGATGGGTTTCAACAAGGCGAGGATCAAGCAGAGACTTCCTTTGATAAGCCCCCAGATCAACCTCCTGTATCTACGCCCTCTTTAGGTCCTGTAAGTCAAATCAATACAGCCCAAGCCCACGTTTGCCTCTCGCAATGCCCATCCAGTGATGCGTGACTGACTTCTCCCTGGATAGCCCGTTCTTAGTTTCGATGACCTCGCCTCTCTTGGAGACATCATCTCTGCGACCGACCCCTACATTAACGAGATCTACCCATCATTACAAGAAATATCCAGCGTATTTGCAGCCGGGGATGCACGGTCGATATTCCTGACGGAACGAAGTAAGTCGTTGTGGACACAGCTCGTGGCGCCACCGCCACTACAACCACCCGATTGGGTTCGCTCACGTATACGGCGACTATTCCTCGTCTCCCTCGGTGTCCCAGTCGACCTTGATGAGATCCTTCCCGCTTCCAAACAGAAGAAGCTCATTCTGCCCTCGATCCACATTCCTGGCGAGAGGTCACCTCGTCCTTCGTCAGATGGTCGCAGTGGAGCTCTTGGACGTGTGAAGCGCGAAGGAGAGAATGCGTCGTCGACATCTGTCGACTCGTCTGCCTCGAAACCTGACAGGAAGAGGAAGGGCCCACCACCGCCACCAGAATTGGACATAAGCAGTACCACGATGCTATGCTCCACAACAGACGCAGCGCTCCAGAACTTTACCAAGGACGAGTTGGAGGGGCATGTCCAGCGGCTGAAAGACTTGGAAGTCCGAGCCAATGAGGTGTTTGAGTATTGGCAGAAACGCATGGAGAGTGCGCTGGGAGACAAGGATGCGTTTGAGCAGGTAATCGAGAGCTTGGTAGCGCACGCGAAGAAGCTGAGGTAAAATGGTGGTCGATATCACAATTCAACATGGCCCCTTCTCCATTTGCCATATGCCATTGATTCTGGTCGTCGGCTGCATCATGTCCCAACATGCACATGCATGCGAGGTCTCGCAAGTTGCAGCACGTGATCCTGGAGCGTGTTTGTCCATTTGTACCTAGGTAGGCACTAAGCAGGTCCATGTTCGCTTGGAACAGCGGTGCCGCCAGCGACGCTTAAAGAGCGCTAGGTGCCCATGACTAGGGAGATTCACGGGAGACCCTGAAACTTAAGTTAGCCACGCGCTCGTGTCGCGCCGAATAGAGCAAGTTCACTAGGAGTAGGAGTATGCTAGATGGTGCTGTATACGATGGGCACCCCACCCGCGTGTGGAGTTTGCCGTTGAAGATGAGGCGGTGGGGATCTCTGGAAGAATGCATAATCATGAAACACTTACGAGCACATGAGGGCGATCAAACAGGAGAATTCACCATGCACGTTGCATCAATTGAGATCTTCGCGGGCAGCTGCATGTGGAGATTCAGAGTGCGCCCGAAGAACAGCGTGCTAAGTTGGCAAATGGGCGCATCATTACCGAAAGGAACGGGACCCTGGAAGAGTGAGCGGCGGTACCTCCTCTCCACTGCTCTCCACTCGTCCAGTGGCAAAGCCCCTATTCGCTGATCGGGCAGGTCGGCGGCGAGGTGATTTGCTGGTGCCGTGGAGGGCTAAAACGGTCACGCCTCACGGCATGCCCACCTTGGCTGGGTAGAGTGGCAGCGCAGCGCAGCGCAGCGCAGCGCAAGGTGATGCCGGCGTGCCAGAGGTGACACCTCATCTTAGGCTCCGCTGGGGAATCTGCGCAGAGGCCCTATGACGTGAATTCGGCGCCGAGAGAGGGCTCAAGGGGGTGGGACAATGCCATCGTGTTGTTCGGGCGAGGAGGGCCTGCCCTCAGTGCCATGGCATTGTGCCACGAGAGTCGTGGAGCGCCGCGCGAGAGACAAGAGGGTGGAGACGACGAGGGCTCGCTACCGGGCTAGCTCCGCAACTGACAGGCCGTCGAGGGCAACTCTGTCTTTGTGTGCTTGGGGTGCTTTGGGAGAGGTCGAGTGCCGATCTTTTTCGTATCCAGGTCGCGCAGGCTGCATCGGTCGTCAGTGGTCAGTGGTCAGTGGTGGGCTGCGCTCACGCTTCACGCTTCACGCTTCACGCTTCACGCTGCATCGCTCCTCCTCGCACCGCACTTCTCGTGGCCTCGACATCTGCACCGGGGAACTCGTGCTGCGCGCATCTCGCCTTGTGTCCCCGTCTGGCGTGAAGCCGCCAACACCAATACGCTTTTGCTCGCTGGGGTCCCTTCACAACCAGGACCCGGCCGGTCTACCTACATCCAGTACATACATACATCCTGCTAGCCCACCTGCACTTGCATCCAGCTCATCACCGCATTTCTCCCTACACAGCACCCATCACACCTCCCCTCTCGCATCCTCGCCCGCTGGCTTGCCCCACGAGGCTGTACGCGCCTGTCTCTTCCCGTCCCCAATGCGCATCTAGCACGCCGCCGACTCCAGACACCCTCGCCGTCGCCATGACGGCCGAAACCTATGCTACGGGCTTGCAGACTTCATCAAGAATCTCGCCCGGCCACCACGGAATCCCGCCCACGACCCCTCGTTCGGCGCCCAGATAGCTGCAAATGGCGCAAAGGCGGCGCCCATTGCCCTGCCTGGCCCACCATGCGCCGAGAAGGCGGCGCTCGAGCAGGAGCTGGCCGCCCTTGCCGCACGCGTCGAGCTGCTAGAGCACAAGAGCAGCGTCGCCGTCAACCAGAACACCTTCCCCATGACGCCCGCGGGTGAGCCCACCGAAGAGGGCCTCGTCTATACCCCCGCGGGCGCTCTCCGCAGCAATGCGGGCCCCCCAGGCCATGGCCGCCGCGGCTCGAACAAGGACCGCGCCCTGTGGGTGAGCAACTGGCTCGCCGCAAAAGAGTCGAATGGCGACGATGCCCCCGCCGCTGCCCTTACCGAGCAGCAGCTCTCCTATCTCCGCGACCACCTGAACCAACAGGCAGACCAGATCCGTAACCAGCGCGAACACATCGACAACCTCTCTGCCGAAGTGAACAAGCAGCTGAACCACCAGAACATGGCCTTCGAACACGGCATCGAAGATATCGGTGCTCTCAAGAGAGAGCTCGGCAAGCACCAGCAGGCCAACTTGGCTTTCCAAAAGGCCCTGCGCGAGATTGGTGCCATTGTAACCGCCGTCGCTATGGGCGACCTAAGTAAAAAAGTCCTGATCCACGCCAAGGAGATGGACCCTGAAATCACTTTGTTCAAGCGCACTATCAACACCATGGTGGACCAGTTGCAGGAATTCGCCAGTCAAGTCACATTTTTGGCCAGGGAGGTCGGCACCGAGGGCAGACTCGGTGGCCAGGCAAATCTACCTGGAGTTGCAGGCATTTGGGCCGAGCTGACAGATAGTGGTACGTATTTTTAAGGTTCACACATTCGGCCCGTGTTTTTCTAACACGATCCGCAGTCAACGTTATGGCAAAGAATCTCACGGAACAGGTGCGAGAGATCGCTGTCGTCACCACAGCAGTAGCTCATGGTGACCTGAGCCGCAAGATTGAGCGCCCGGCTAGAGGAGAAATCTTGCAGCTGCAGCAAACGATAAATACCATGGTGGACCAATTGCAGTCATTCGCAACACAGGTCACAAAAGTAGCCAGAGATGTCGGAACCGAAGGCAAGCTCGGTGGCCAGGCTGAGATAGCCGGTGTCAAGGGCATGTGGAATGAACTGACTGTAAATGTGAACGCTATGGCTCAGAACCTCACCACCCAAGTACGAGATATTGCGCAGGTCACGACAGCTGTGGCACAAGGAAACCTCACGCGCAAAGTCGAGGCCGAGTGCAAGGGCGAGATTCTGGAGCTCAAATTGACCATCAATCGCATGGTGGACCAACTGCAGCAGTTTGCCCACGAAGTCACCAAGATTGCCCGAGAGGTCGGCTCCGAAGGACGACTTGGTGGACAGGCTACAGTTCACGGAGTCGAGGGGACTTGGAAGGATCTCACTGAAAATGTGAACGGCATGGCCATGAACCTAACAACTCAAGTACGAGAGATTGCAGAGGTCACGACAGCTGTTGCTCGAGGTGATCTCAGCCGAAAGGTCAAGGCAGAAGTACAAGGTGAGATTCTGTCTTTGAAGATCACCATCAACACCATGGTGGACCGCCTGAACACTTTCGCCCAAGAAGTTAGCAAGGTCGCGCGAGAAGTCGGAACAGACGGTATCCTCGGTGGTCAAGCGCAGGTCGACAACGTGGAGGGCAAGTGGAAAGATCTGACCAACAATGTCAACACCATGGCAGAAAACCTCACACTCCAAGTGCGAAGTATATCCGAGGTTACACAAGCTATTGCTAAAGGAGACATGAGCCGAAGAGTACACGTGGATGCCGAAGGAGAAATCCGATTGCTCAAAGACACAATCAACGACATGGTCATGAGACTGGATGATTGGTCCCTCGCTGTGAAGCGAGTCGCGCGAGATGTCGGCGTCGACGGCAAGATGGGTGGTCAGGCAGATGTGCGCGACATTGACGGACGCTGGAAGGAAATTACTACCGACGTCAATACCATGGCACAGAACTTGACATCACAAGTGCGTGCATTTGGAGACATCACAAATGCTGCTATGGAGGGCAAATTCACACAGATCACCGTCGAGGCCTCTGGCGAGATGGACGAGCTGAAGAGGAAGATTAATCAGATGGTGTCAAGTTTGCGAGAGAGTATCCAGAGGAATACGGCTGCCAGGGAAGCAGCAGAGTTGGCGAACAAGACCAAATCCGAGTTCCTGGCAAACATGTCCCACGAGATCCGGACGCCTATGAACGGCATTATCGGGATGACGCAGCTCACCCTAGACACCGACCTCACGCATGCGCAACGCGAGATGCTGACCATTGTACACAACCTGGCAGGTCAATTACTTACCATCATCGACGACATTCTCGACATTTCCAAGATCGAGGCAAACCGCATGGTCATGGAAGAGATTCCATTCTCAATGCGCGGCACAATTTTCAACGCTCTGAAATCATTAGCATCAAGAGCCAACGAGAGGAAACTAAACCTTGCCTACGACGTTTCATACAAGGTGCCGGACTACGTTATTGGCGACTCCTTCCGATTGAGACAGATTATTCTGAACCTCGTAGGCAATGCGATCAAGTTCACCGAACACGGCGAGGTTAAGGTTGCTATCTCGATGGCACAGGATCAGGACTGCGGTGCAGACCAATATGTCTTCCAGTTCGCTGTGTCCGACACGGGTATAGGTATTCGTGGCGATAAGCTCAACCTCATCTTCGATACTTTCCAACAGGCCGATGGCTCTACAACCAGGAAATTTGGCGGCACGGGTCTTGGTCTGTCTATCTCGAAGCGTCTTGTGACACTCATGGGTGGCCGTATGTGGGTTGAATCCGACTTTGGCAAAGGCAGTGTCTTCTACTTTACTTGCCGAGTCCGTCTTGGTAAAGAGGATCTTAGCGCCATCAGGCCTCAGCTCGCGGCTTACAGAGGGCACACTGTGCTCTTCGTTGATCAGGACCAGACCAATTTCTCGGAAGAGATCTCCGAGCACCTTAAACAGCTAGATCTTGTGCCAATGGTTGTCAATACCGTGGACCAGGTTCCTGGATCCGAGAAGCGGGCGGACATGCCGTTCGACTGTGTCATTGTTGACAACGACAAAACCGCCCGAGAGCTCAGGATTGCTGAGCGTTTCAAATACATCCCGCTTGTCATGCTTACGCCTCGAGTGTCTATCAGCCTCAGGTCGGCGCTTGAGAACGGCATTTCAAGTTACATGACCACGCCCTGCTTGCCGATCGACTTGGGCAATGCGCTTATCCCAGCTCTTGATGGTCGGGCTGCGCCTCTAGTCTCTGATCACTCGAAATCCTTCCAGATTCTCCTTGCAGAGGACAATGCTGTCAACCAGAAGCTAGCTGTCAGAATCTTGGAGAAGTATCATCACAGAGTCACTGTAGCAAACAACGGTCTCGAGGCCGTCCAACACATTCAGAAGAAACGCTTCGATTGCGTACTCATGGACGTACAAATGCCTGTCATGGTAAGTCGAACTATGGGTCACTGACATCGTAACACTAACAAGATCCAGGGCGGTTTCGAAGCGACGGCCAAAATCCGAGAATGGGAGCGTGAGAACGGTATCCCGTCGACGCCTGTGATTGCTCTTACAGCGCACGCTATGGTTGGCGATCGTGAAAAGTGTCTCGCGGCCCAGATGGACGTAAGTATACTGCACTGCTTTTCCATGACTGAACGCTGATATAAGCAACAGGACTACCTGTCCAAACCCCTCCGCCAGAATCAACTCATTCAAACCATTCCTGCGCTGCGCAACCTTGGGTGGCCATCTCTATGATCATGAAAAGCACGCTCCCACTATGCCCGATATCAATCTACCGGCGGACAGCCCGGCACAAACGCCCAAGAAGCGACCACAAATGGACACTCGTGGCTTCACAGAGAGAGGTCAGGCCACTCAGAGCCCAAGCTTGTTAGCTGCAGATCAGACGGATGAAAACGTTGAGAGGGTACGTTCGTTGTCTTACATTTTGTGATGATGCTGCTCGATTGTGAGTTTGAGTGCCGTCACTATTGTTTAATTCGGTGACAACGTGGACTCTAGCTGACGATATGATGCAGTTATTACTGAGAAGTCACTCTAGCTGACTCCCGAACAAACGACCTCGGCGTGACTAGCTTCATCCACCGATTAGGTTGGTGATGTTGAGGCCGTTTGCGAAAACGATTTGGCCTGCGAGCGAAGACGCATATGTGTTTCAGCGGATAGGATACCCCAACGACCGTCTGAGTAGAGACGGAGGGCATGTATTTGTGGAGAGGACGGACGTGCGATGGAAGCATTGATTTTCCCTAGTCTGCATCATATTTTGATGCACTTGGTCTTGTTCTACGTTCATATTCCTTGGCAAACCAACTTTGCATATCTGGCGTTTTGAGTATTTCTAGGATGGCGTGAGATCCAATCAAGTTTGAAAGTTGATCGCTCGCGGACGTCTCGGTTAGTTATTCAATCGCTCAATCAGCTTTATGCTGTTATCTATATTCGCTTCATAGCATCAGCAGTGACGCTCATGACAGCACTACCTAGATTACTTCATACAGTCAAAGTATGTGAACGCGTTGTGTAGTATCATGGTATAGTCTGTGGTGGCATACTCATCTAGTAGCTCCAGTACGCGATAAGGACAATAGCACGCATATGCCAGGCAACACTATAAATAAAATAAGAATGCCCAACAAAGACAACACAGCGACGACTCACACCAACAGCCCAGTCGAGAAAACAACACAAAGCTACTGTCGGACTACGCTCTCTCCATCCATGACCTCGGTGCAATACCGCCACCACTCCGCCCCCATGAGCGTGTCCCTCTGCGGCCCCGGCCCACACAAACTCATCTCGTAGTTCCAGGCTGCTTCAGTGCACATGATCGAGCGCCCTATCTCCTCGCCTTCTACGTCTGGAAGAAACACCATCAGTCTCCAAACCCACACCATGCGCTTGTACAACTTGCGTCTGCACATGGGGCATGTTGAATGGTCTGCCAGCCAATTGAAGAGGCAGTCTGGATGGAAAATGTGCCCACATTCGCGGATGGTGATCGTTGCTGGCATGCCTCCTTCTTTGGTCGGGCAGTCGCTGGGGAAGTGGGTGGTGCAGGACTCGAGGCAGATGCTGCAGGAGTCATTGGATGTGATGGTGGTTGGGCATGTGGACATCAGGCCGCTGCGCAAGAAGGCCTTTTGGCTTGCTTGCGGGTCTGGGATTTCGGAGCACATGATGTGTGTGGGAGTGAGACTCGAAGACGAGCATACACAAATGTAAGAGAAGTGGGTGTGATGTGATGGTAGTGTGAAGATATGAGTGATGATGTGAATGTCTTCGACGTGAGAAGTCAGGTGAGATGTGTGTGAGAATATGTGTGTGTGATGTCTGCTATATCTCAGATGCAACAGAAGGGATGGAGGGAAAAAAGGGAATTTTGAGTTTATATAGTCCACAGCATCAGTGCGGATCACACTGGTTTGGATTCCCCACTTCTAACTATGGTTCACGATATGTGGCGCGCTACCAAACTCCTCATCCCTCAGCCTCGATCTCGTAGGCGTTGGACTTGTGCTTGGGTTCAAATTTAAAGGTAGGCGGGGCTTTTCCGAGAAACATCTCGCTGTCGTAGGATTAGCGAAGGTTTCAACCAGAGTTACAGTTTGTTATTTACCTCAACTTGATCCAGTCCAAGTAATGCTCACTAGCCATTAATGTTTCGAGATCATTCCTACCTCTGAACCTCGGTGGACGATCCTGAATGTTGGGTGGTAGGTGCTCAAGCAGTCCAACAGGGACGTATCGATGCGCAAAGCTGAGCCACTCGAGCAAGAAGCGACGCGTCGTGCCGATACCGAGCTCGTCAGAACCCCAAGTCTGCAGCCCGTACTTGGCGAATTTTTCGATATATGCGAGCCGCTCAGTGGCAGATTTGTCGAGATATTGACCCTTCTCAATTTCTTCAAAGATCCACGGCTTAATCAGTGCGCCACGACCAATCATGACCGAGTCGACATTGGCGTTGTTCATGTGATTGTAGTAATCCTCGTGTGAGTAGCAGTCGCCGTTGCCGACAAAATAAACGTGTCCGCCATTGGCCTGATCACGGGGATCGGCTTCAGCTGCAGTATCTGTCTGGGCATCCTTCTCTTTCTTCAACCTGTTGATGAGCGATGCGCATTCGGCGATATATGACCAGTCTGCACTCTTCGAATAGCGTTGCTGCTTGCTCCTTCCGTGGAGTGTTATGGCCGCAACACCGCTTGTGCCCTTGTCAGACGCAAGGGCCTCGTAACCTCCAAGGACGAGTCTCTTGATGAGTTTCTGTGCGGTTGGATGATTGTCCTTGGTACCCATGCGGACCTTGACGGTGATAGGAACCTCCTTTGAAACATAGTTCATACCACGAAGGATGTTTTCGAGCTTTGCCTCGCTATCGAGAAGCGCAGAACCACTGCCCTTTTCGCAAACCAGATTGATCGGACAACCACAGTTCAAGTCGATAGCGCGCAGCTTTGGGCAGTTGTCTGTCAGGACTTCGACTGTCTTGTTCGCCAGCCAAGGCTTGTTCGCAGCAATTTGCGCACCAAATCTGATGTCCGCCGCATTGTCGTAGCCTTGAACGACTGTGCCTTTGCTCTGGAACCTCGGGGCAGCAATTTCGGATTCATGGGCTTTCATGAGTGCCCACTCGCCCCTCTCACCCTGAATCAGAGGCATACCCATGGCCATCTCACTCCAGGTAACCTGGCAGCCGAGATCTACGCACAGACGGCGGTAGGGCATGTTACCTTGGGTGGTTAAAGGTGCTAGTACAGGTGTCTCAGGTCCGTAGTAGAGTCGTCGCTTTTCGGAGGGCCTGAAAGGTGCCTCAACGTACTCGGCTCGTCGCGCATCTCTCTCCTCTTTCAGCGCTTCGGTGTCACCCTGATTGTTGTCGAAGAGCTCGCGCTCTTGGTCCTTGTTCGAGTTGATCCATTCCAGATATTGGTCTGATCTCGGAGTTCCAATCTTGCGCCTTGAGAGACCAAACCGGACTTCTTTGGGCAGGATATTGACCACTTCAACTTCGTCATCCTCGAGGCCTGCAAATTTTGCCTTGCGCTCGGCATCTTCGCGGAGCACTAGCTCTTGCCTGCCATGTTCAGTGGCGCGCTCTTCGGAATGGCTGCCAACAAAACGGCACTTCCAGCCAAGATGGCAGTATCCCCTGACCTCGTAGATGGGACACTGGCCGTCGAAAGTCGTCAGATCTTCTCTGCGACCTTCCTTCAGGTACTTGCGCAAATCATGCTCAAACTTGCACTTGTCGCCGAATCTGCATTCCGGAGCGGAGAACTCATTGGAGAGGGCGCGGGTACCGCATAGTGGCAACTTGTCGTGTGAACTCCCAAAGGTACGGCTTGTGTTCTGGCCTTTTTGTTTCTTGTCTTTTTTGTTGTTCTTGCCCTTGGCACCAGCACGGTTGTCGCGAGAATCACCTGCTTTGTGGCGGGCATCTGCGGCTTCTGCTGCATCGTCGTCGATAGGCGCAGTCTTGACCTCAGCTTTATTGTCGCTCCGGTGGATGATGAATCTGGGGGAATTAGTGGGGGCCGTACATGTTTGGTAATGCCACGCACTCGGCCTTGATTGGCGCAACGCCTTTCTGGCGCTTCACGGGAGCGTCGGCCATGTCGATGTCTTGACTGCCCGTCCGCACGCGCTTTTTGTCACTAGAAGGTTCAGGGTTGCTGCTAGATGGACGGTTGCCACTTTCGACGCCATTGCTGTCGGCGACAGCGCTGGGCACGGGCGCGTCGCTAGCAACCTGATCACCTTCACCTGCCATTTTCACTTTTTGCAGCAAGGACAATCGTGCAAGGTGATGGTTCGTCCAGCGGTCGACTTGGCTCTGGAGCGGCTCTGGAGCGGCTCTCAAGCATGCATCTGAATTTGTGAATCTTAGTACGGGGCTAGCCAGGATGGGCTAGGCGCGCGATGGGACCACACGGGCCACAAGCGAATGGGTGACGTATTTGTTCGCAGCGGCAGGCTAGCTGTGGCTTCTGCCATCCAGGTCGCGTCGCTGTGCCCACTTCCTGCACTGTCTTGCAATACTCGTCCTCGCACCTCGCACCTCGCACCTCTCTCCCGATCCTCTACTCTCTCATCGACACAGCCAACCCCTTTCCCCCTCAACCCGCCTGGACAGTCTGCTGTTTTCACACACGACCCCACTTGCACAACAAACATCAGCCGTACCGTAAGGCCACGACAGCATAGCCAACATGACGCTCTACTACAGTCTGGTAAGTGCACCCCGCTCGATGCGGTACTTGGAGGCAGTGGCTATCCACAAGAAGCCCATTGGCTTTGCGGTCCATGGGCTGCTCGCGTGCCTCCCTCTCCTGCAGCGAGTGTATCGGCCCCCTAATGTGGCACCCATGCTTACTATTATTCTGCTTGCAGGTCTTCCTCCTCTTGGTGACGGAGATGCTCATCTTCCTTGCCCTCATCGTCCCGCTGCCGTTCACCTGGCGCCGCAAGCTCTTCACCTTCATCTCGGAGAGCCCCATCGTGGCCAAACTGCAGTATGGCATGAAGATCACGTTCATCTTCATCCTGATCCTGTTCGTGGACAGCGTCAACCGCGTGTACCGCGTGCAGGTTGAGCTCTCTGGCATGGGCAACCAGCAGGGCGGAGGGTGAGCCGCATCGCTCCTTGTTCACAAACACCAGCTAACCACGTCTAGAAACGCCAGCCTCGGCGGTATCGAGCGCATGGAGGTCCAGGCCCGCAAGTTCTACTCGCAGCGCAACATGTACCTCTGTGGTTTCACCCTCTTCCTGTCTCTCATCCTGAACCGCACCTACGTCATGATCCTCGATGTCCTCCGTCTCGAGGAGGAGGTCAAGACGTTCAAGGGCGACCCCAAGGCGAAGGGCGGAAAGTCGCTCAAGGACGTTGGCGGCGCTGGTGAGGTCGGCGCTCTCAAGGAGGAGCTTGCCCGCAAGGACCGCGACATGGAGAACCTGAAGAAGCAGGTCGAGAACATGCAGGCCGAGTACAACCGCATGGGTGACCAGGTCAGCGCCAAGTAGAGGAACATTTGCCAAATTCACGAGGACAAGCAATCCGATGGACGTGGAATGCCACCGCTATCGGAATCCTTGGCATCCGGGCCCATACGAATACGTTGTAGCAAAGTTCGCTTCTTCTGGGGGGCACCTGGATACGGGGGAAAATACGCCCAGAATCCCGCGGGATTACTCTCAATTTCAAAAGCCGAGGCGTCGGCGCGGTGGAAAAGGATATGGTGTTGCTACTATCTAGTTGATTGATAGCATTGTATACGCAAATTTTCTTTATTTTTTGAAGCCGAAAACATAAACACCATGCACCAAGTGACTGTTGTGGTTATTATCCTGTATCCTGAAAGCACATGGCAATCATAGTCGTAGTCGCGAGGGAACAAGGATCAGGAACCGGAGAGGCGCCGATTGGAGTCGTCCCGGCGATCTTGGGAAGCTTAACCACGCCTCGCATCACATGCGATGCGCAAGTACTCACATAAATAACACCATGCTATCCCATGGTGTGACTGTGAAGCATACTTGATGAGAACCACTTATACAGCGTTTCAGTCGTGCGACTTCAATTGGCCATTTGGCAAGCTGTAGCCGACATGTCGAACAGCAGTCGCAATGCTCGCTTCTTCAACTACCCGAACCCCAGGGCGAACGAAGCCACGTACCAAGCACCACCACCACCACCAAAGAACCCCGTGATCAAGGGGAGCACCTTGCACTATCTGAGCAACCTGTCTGTGCGCTACAAGATGCAAATGCGCAGAAGCTGACGTATACAGTGTTGCAGCGGTACCCTTCGTCCAGTATCTACTATGGAGCAATGCCGGCTTTGGCACGCTCCGCAGCTGCAAGGAGATTGCTGATGCAGAGCCGCGCCTTGATCCTACCGTCATCCCTCTCGCCCAGCCCGGCGACGACGCTCCTGGAAGCTATGCAAACGTCGCCGGCTCGTCCCGCGCACCGCCCAAGGATGGACAGTCGCGGTTCCACACCATCGAGGATATCCACAATGCCTACCAGAGTGGCACCCTCACGCCCACCTCTGTGGTCGAGGCTCTGCTGCCAATGATACGCAGAGATGTTGCGAAGCGTGGTCCGCATTCCACCGCCTTCACAGAGAGCAAAGTGGAGCTGGTCCGACAGGCTGCTGAGGCTTCTACACAGCGCTGGAAGGCAGGCAAGCCATTGGGCATCCTGGACGGCGTCCCTTTTGCGGTCAAGGACGACTTGGACGTCAGGGGCTACAAGAGGCACGTGGGCACCGGCCACGACTACACTGAAGGCAAGGAAGTGGAGACTAGCTGGTGCGTGAAGAAGATTGAGGAAGCGGGTGCTGTGCTGATCGGGAAACTGAACATGCATGAACTGGGCTCTGGTGAGTGTCAATTGGGCTGAATAACATGACATGCGAGCTGAGAAAGCTAGACACAACGAACAACAACCCCATCTGGGGCACTCCACTGAACCCCTACAACGCCTCCTATTATACGGGGGGCTCATCAGGAGGCGTCGCATCTGCTGTAGGTCACGGAATCGTGCCTTTCGGCATCGGCTCTGACGGGGGTGGCTCAGTCCGTATACCCAGCAACTACTGTGGACTCTTTGGCCTCAAGACTTCCCATGGCCGCGTCTCGACCGCCCCTACGCCGGGTGGAATGAAGTCAGTCGTGGTGCGTGGTCCATTAACAACGAGCATGGCAGACCTGGACATCTCCTACCGTGTGCTTGCTCAGCCTGACCCTTCGTGCTATCCTTCCTCACATTTCAGTCCTCCCAAGCCGCACACCGGCCCACGCAACAAGATCATCGGCATCTGTAAGCCTTGGTTCGACCGTGCCGATCCCGCCGTACAGGAAGCCTGTCAATCTGCAATGCAATACATGCAGTCCGAGTTGGGTTATACGATCATCGACATCACCATACCGTTATTGCAAGAAGGCCAACTCGCACATGCTATGACTATTCTAGCTGAAGGCGTTGATCTGAGTCGTCCAATCTGGGGCCTCACGCCCGCAAACCGGATCCTGATGAGCGTCGCGAAGCAGACACCGACTATTGATTTCTTGTTAGCACAGCGTGTTCGGAACGTGATCATGGAGCATTTGGCTCATCTCTTCGAAAAACACCCCGGCTTGATCATTGTCACGCCTACGACGCCAAATGTAGGCTGGCCAATCGAGGATGCGGACCTGGCCTGCGGTGTGTCGAATGCTAACATGACGCTGAGGAGTATGGAATATGTGTGGCTTGCAAACTTTACTGGAATTCCATGCATTCAATTGCCGGTAGGCTATGCGGATGCCGTCGAGGGCAAAGGAAAGGTTCCGATTGGGCTGAGTGGGCATGGTGATTGGGGTAGCGAGGATGCATTAATCGAGTTTGGCTACGATGGCGAGAGATGGCTGCACGAGGGTCACAAGGGTGGTAAGCCAATGCCAGAAGGGTGGGTCGATATTCTCAACCTTGGAGATAGGGTTGAATCTGTTGGTCGCAATTGTTAGTGAGCCATTGGTTCACAGTAGTGTACCTCGAACATCCTCAGACTTGTCTACCGCGCTTTGCAGAGTTGATCTGAACCCTTTATGTGATCTAAAAGCGTGCTGGCAATATCAATGTCCCAAGTATGGTATCGAGTTGATTCGAAATAGCGCCATTGTCCTCAGGATGATATTTAGATCAAAAATCGCCCACTTCCTTCTTGTTCACACATCACACACACACACACACACACACACACACAACTTTCCCCTTCAACACCACAACCATGTCTATCTTCCCTGCCCCCAGCGAAGAGAGGCGTTGTGAGCTCCTAGTCACATTCACCACGGCCATCAAGACATGCGAAGAGGATTGCAGCATCTGCCTCGAACCCATCACCGACAACGGCGGGCATCAACTCCCCCTCTGCAAGCACTTCTACCACTACCAGTGCTTGCTCACATGGACAGAGCAGAATTCAACATGCCCCATGTGCCGCCAAGAGATGTTCGTTCCGGCAAAGCCGGAGCGCAAATGGGCCGTTCCCTTCGATACCGGGGACTTGATCATCTCCGAGGCTGTGTACCAGCAGTGGAGGGAGAGCGAGGGAGGTGAGGAGGAGGTCAGGAATTTCAAGGAAATTTCCGAAGAGGAAATTGTTGTGGGTGAACTAGAGTTTGGAAGCAGAGGGGAGGTGGGGTGGTGGTAGTAGTATTGGCAACGCTAGTTTCGCTACCATGTATTCCTTCTTGTTGTACACTAGTAGATGCCACACTGCTATTCTTTCATTATATTGTAAGATACCTCTGTGAATATGCAGGCTGCATTATCAAGTGCGCAATTGGTGTGCTTTGATGCTGTGAAGCTATACAGACTACCTGATCGGACGACCATCTTTGATTTCGCCGTACGCAGGTAGGTCGTAGTCTCCGAAGCATGCATAGTCGTAATCAGCCTTTTCAATCTCCTTCTCCATGACCCTGAGGAATATTGACATCTCGCACACACCGCGTCGTCCCTGTTCCCGCAGTCCTTATGGCTCTTGCCCAGGGGTATGGTACGTTGATTGAGGATGAAGTGAACGTAAGTTGTTGGTTCGCCATCGAGGTAGATCTTTTTGGCGGATCTATCTGGATTGACCGGTGTGGGCGTCTTTATGAGCTCAATGTCTAGCCTTCCAGCAAAAGGCTCTAAATAAGACATAACAAATTCTCTGTCCTTCTTGATGTGGGAGGTGGGCAGATAATCTGCAAATTGCGTCAAACCAAACGCGGCTAGAATGCTGATGATGTTCGCATCATGGCTAAAATCTAGATTGATGTTTTGATCCACTGGAAATGTGACAGTGTTGTTATCGAGCGTGGTGTTGATTTGAGCAGCAGGGTCAGTAATAACATGGTGTTGCATACGGGCCAATACTTCCTGTACGTAACCTACAGCATATTAGACAAGCCTCGGAAGAGTGGAGCTTTGTACTTACCAACGCCAATTGCTCGTCCGACGGGTGAACCAAAGGCTGTACCAGCAGAGAATGCGATGTCAAGTGCGTATTCGTAACCCTCCCATTCTTCGTAGGTAAACAGACCGCAGAAATGAGAGAAACCGAGCCCAACGGTCTCATATGCACAAAGAGCTTGGGCGTTATCTTATAACTGTCAGTAAACCTTCTCTTCGTCGCATCAGTGGATGCTTACATGTATCGCTAAGAGTCCAGTCGAGGTCGCCTGTGATATTTGTCCGAATCCGCTCATGAGCGTCGTGTAGGTACACGCCAACCCATTCCATTAAAGCTGCTGTACTTTAGCATCGCTATTACCATAGCAATCAACTGTTGCTTACCTTCTCTAGCCGTCAGCCAGCCTGTATGGTTGCATTGTTTGTATCCCGCCAAGGTATTGTTGAAACCCGGCCACTCTATCGCTAGCTCCAATGTTGCATTCTGCGTCCAACTCAAACCGAAGAAGCCAGCAAGGAAGTACTCAGCTGACTCGTACATACGGCGCTGGGTTGTGCTGCGGACTATGATCTTACTGCCATTGTTTGGGTACAAGTGGCCATACTGATAGTAGTGCAAGGTTCCTGACTGGAAAAGTTCCGCTTTTCCATTGGGGACCAGAATCTCAGCGCCGAGCATAAATTTCCAGTCGTTGAGAAAGGAGAGAGGGCCATGGCCTGCAAACTTTCCTTCAGCTGCCGCAAGCTTCAGGCCAAGAGTACGTTCAGCTGCGTCTCCGCTGACCTCAGGATAGCGACTGCCATGACGATGGACCATGTTCAACCACGTCACATTCGATCCGAATGGAACGGAATACTCGTTGACACCGAAGCCACGAGGATTGGGGAAATATGGGCTCAATATAGCCAGGCGCTGGAAGATGTTGGTGTTGTTGACATTACCAGCGATTGGTATCTGAGTCTCAAGGGGCGTATTTGGTATGTACGAAACGCCAGCAAACGGAGCTGCATTCGTCTGAGCGAGCCATGGTGCATCGCCAGTTTGCGTAGGACCTAGGCAAATATAAGGAACTCTGTATCAGCTTCGTGTTGTGAGTGTTACCAGCAAAGTGCCCATCGTCTGTCACAAAATAGTCTGGTAGACTTGCCGACTTGGTGGTAGGCGTGGCTAGCTCATTGTCAGCATGTTGATCGAGTTCGTGTCATTGTGATGTTGCATACGCTTCACGACCTCTTGTCCAGTCACAATTGGCACTTGTCCTCCATATCCACCTTAAAAGTCAGTCGTTTATTTGCAGACGCAGCGAACCACCTCATTCAATCTTCAAATAAACAAACGCACCATATTTTGCTGGATTGAACGAGTTCAGTACCTGCAGCGAAAGCTCAAAAATTCCGAGCATATCTGTAATGAACACTAAATGAGACGCGCAGAGATCGCTGAAGACGGAAGCCAACAAAAGAGAACAGACAAAGCGTGGTAGACCGCTTTGTACCACAAATTGTCTGCAGCTACGATGCAACGATGAGACTGTCGATGTTTGTGATTCGCACAGGCCACCACTAGCACAGCGGTGACGCCATAGTAAAGTCTAAACCACCAAGGTATCTTGGCGAAACCACCACCAAGCTCGCAACAGCTATGCAAGCAATTGACCCAACTAGCACTGCATATTCAATATATTTCTCAAGTAGGGGTAGTTGAGGTTTTCCGTATGATGCGACTTGGTATAACACGAAGTATGGAGCATCTCATGATTGCGCGACTGCTAGGTCAGCGAACTATGCAAGGTCTTTGCCAAAGGACCGGCATGCGGACACATAATTCTACTGATGTATGGAGACCAGAACGCTTCAGTTGACGAGAATACTAAGACTGTACAACCATGAAGTCACGGATGAAGCCCGGCGAGAGTATCTTACCTACTCTAAGTCATGTAGTTGTGAAGTTGGCTGCCAACTTGAGGGAATTCTTCACCTATTCAAAAGTTTAGCTGCCACATCCACAACATCGATACTGCGAGACTTTGAAGAGATTTTTTATCTTCTTGCCAACACCATTAGTAGAGCCCTGATCACCTTTCCATGTTCTTCGTTGTCTACAACGAGTTTTAGAGATGAATGGATTACTACTCTTCGTTTGGATGATCATAATTGCAAATAGAGCTGGAACGCCTTTAGCATACTGTGGACACTCTCAAGAAGTAATGCTGTGGCAGCGTGGCCCACCGCACGGTGAATCATGGACTGCGGGATGTGGTAACCAGGTTGGTTTGCCAGTGTGCATGTGTGAAGACAGAAAGAAAAAGCGCCGAGGAATGTTTCTTTATCGAAACAGAAATTAACGGCCGTTATCATGTCACGGCCCACTGTCAGAAGTATGAACGCCCTCAAGGGCTACATCTGATGCTAAAGATGGAAATCTAGAGGCGAGTAATATACCGTCTACAAGTGACTCCATGTCGCGGAAGTAAGAATCGATGAACTCACACGCACACTTCCATGTACTTTATACATACACCCTGGTTCATAAGCGGTCATTCTTCGAAGCGATATATTTGCGTCCGGTTATGGTACCCAGTCACCCAGCCCTGCGCTCTCGGACAGCGCCGGAGCAACGGCGCTACAGCGGTGAGCCCTTATGCAATCATGAGGCGTGACTTGAATCAAGAACGTGTAGTCGTCATCGCGCTCTTCGGGCCGATGCGAAGAGGGGCCCACCTTGTATGTTTCAGGTACCGCCTGCAGCAAATTGAAGTGGCTGCCAGGGATCGGTACGTGTTACCCCACAGAAGGAGCTTACCGGTACTGAAAGACGCGCAATGTTCTTCCGTATCCACTGGTGTTCATGCCAAGGTTCACAGAGGTGCAAATATTCCTCCCTACGATACGTTATGAGGCGGAGCGAAGGAACTGAGTCGCAAGGGTAAAGAGTATCAGACACAAGACCCGACGAATGAACAATGAGGTCAGAGCCAGACGTCTTCGCCGACCAGAGGTTTACGATTCGGGCCGCAGAATTTAATTGTGAAAAGGACAGCACAAAGCCCTGCGAAGACATCTGCTTCTCTAAACGCAAGGTCTGCCAAAAGACGTCATGCGTGTCATGATATGACATACTTGATGAATCTTCGCATGGAAGTTTGCCAATACGCAGCTCTTCATACCGAGTACTGCGGTTTCAACGACCTTTGGACCGGGCATACACTGTTCAAATCACGCAAGTGAAGATGAAATGGCGAGTATATCATGCTACTGTTTCAATGTGCGGGTTGGGTTGCAGTGCCTGCATAACGGTCTTGCACGACTACAAACTTACAGTGCGCCACGTGCTCAGGTGTTCATTATCAAAGCAAATAGCAACCACCTATGTGATGAAATGGAGTGTATTGCTGCATCGAATCAAAGCAATGCACGTGCTCATTAGTGAAAGGTCACTGAAAGGGCAGTCATTACCGGTCGGCAAGTAGTTGCAAGAACAAGGTGCTTAGTGCTGCTTTAGTATCAATTTGATCGACATCAGACTGCGAGGCAAAGTCGATGGGATGGCAGGACAGTGGGAGGCCTCATAGCTCCTTTACCTATCCACGTTGGGGAACGAGATAATATCCACTATTGGTCGGACAATATGAGATGTCGTGACTGACCCCAAGCTGCATTTATAACGGACATTGACCTATGTTTAGAACAATTTCCGCCAGCAATCTGAAGGTCTCGGGTGTTATCATCACGAAGTAAATGTAGATTGCAATACCGTGGTTCTGAACGATCGCCGTCGGGCAGAAGAGCGGTGACACTTTGACGCACTCAATGCCACATAACATGAATCGACGACGTCCTACCATGGTAGTAGAGCATATCGCACGCATTATTGAGCGTAGCAGGTGGACGATGACAGGTCATCTGGGAGAGCAGCGTCCGAGGCCGCGCTCACTGAGACGAATGATGGCGCTCACGCAGTCAAGGGAGCGTCACCAACCCTGGGCGATCGACGTGTACGAACCAGTGGAAGGCGGGTGGTGGGAAGGGCAAGACGCACCCACGGCGTGCTGACCCCAGAGCAGGGGAAGGCGGAAACAATGCCTGATCGTTTGACACGACGATTCGCTCCGAGCGTGGGAGGTCCTCTCCGCTCGGGCGGACTGTATTGAAGGCGGGACGCTCGACGGTCGTCTCAGCTCGCAGTGCTACACGACGATCAAACACAAAGCAATGGTGGTCGGGTGTGACGTATGCATGACCAGGACGGTTCACGGTGTTACACAGAGCCAACGGGAAAAAGGTGCAGCACTTGGAGACTGGCACAATGCGACGAGTGCTGTGCAGTGCTGTGCAGTGCTGTGGTGAACAGCGGGCGACAGGCGACAAGCAGCGTAGTAAGCACCGGCTGTGTCTCTCGTAACGGTATTCGTGTGCAGGGCTATGGCGCAGGGTCCAACTCTATGACGATCTTGTATGATTGAGGCTGGAGCCGCGACGAAACAAGAGGCAGGCAAAAGAAGGGATCAGCAGCTTAGCCGCGGGCGTGAGACGAGGGGCGGGCGCGTGAGCATTCTTGACCCGTAATTGCTGGCGGTATTTGGGAAGTAATAATAAAGCACTGTGGCGAGGTGAGGGAGGGGTGGGCGTGGACATGCTGGGCGCGTTGAGCTGGCCATGTCTGCAAACAGTTGTCGCGATAGCGGAGAACCACAACGGCGGAAGGTCGTGGCCTTGCAGTGCAGCGCCGTGCGCATTGCGGTTGGGGGTTTGCGTTGCGCGGGTTGCCTCTTGGGACCAACGTCACGGGGTCTGATTGGGCTGCGGTGGTGAGCATGTCGCGATGGAACGGAAAAATCGGCAGAACGACGTCATTAAGTGGGGCGCGCGCTAGAGATCGGCGGGCTCCAACCCTGGGACGTCACTGCCACCTGAATGGAGGTTTGCGCGGGCTGATCACTTGTCGCGGCAGCCAGCGCTTTAACGTGCCCGCTGGACATTATCAATGGAGAGAGTCATAACGGTTTCGGCACACTTTCAATCCTTCTGTGAATTACTGTCTGCACGTTTCTCTCTCCGCCGCTAACGCATTCTGTGAACAACTGGTCAAGTCTCCACCGGCCGACTGGGTTCCGCTTCTCTCATCCGTGGCCTGCACCCACCTAGCGCTTGGAGTGGCGATCACCATCATCAAACCAAAGGGGCCGACGGTGTGCCTCACAAAGCCGCGAAGCTCAAAGCTCAGTTGCTATTGAACCTTCCTCGACACCATTGCGCGGGGCTGGCGAGAGAAAACACGGGGCTAGCAAAGCCGCCACGAGGCCTGCCGCCTGCAGAGCATTCCGCTGTCGTCATCCCACATTCCACCCAGCTTCTACCGCGCCAACACCACGAACGCAGGGGCATCGGCTTTTCTGCGCACACTACGGGGACCCTTGAAACCCCAAAGCGGCATAGTTGCTTCCATCTGCCTACCACGCCCACCGCATCCACCGTCTATCGTCTTGGCGGCTGCCCACTTGATCTAAACGGCCGGTCTGCCGACTCCAACTCTTCTCACCCTACATTCACAGAGCCGCACACACGTTGAAATGTCGGTCCACCCCCAAGTCACCTTCACACAATACCCGTCTGCCGTCGAGGACGACATCCGACGACCATCCTACCCTGACGACATGTCTACCACATCATCGGGTTCCTCAGTCAGCGAACACGACCATGCTAAAACCGATCCCTCTCTGCACCCTCGCCCGCGTCTTGGTAGCAGGAAGTCCCAGTGGCACTATCATAATACCACGTGATAGTCCCAAACATTGAGCTTAAAGAGGAAGAATACGACGATGGCGATGCCCGCACCATGAGTCCGCGACGAAGCAGTGAGGAGATTGAGAAGATGGGCCAAGATGCGCGACAAGCATTGATAGAGTGAGTCAACCCTATCCATTCTTCGTCGACGTCGCTTTTACCAAGACGATGTTCGCTCTTCGTCACGGTTGCAGCCTCTCCACCGTCCTCTATCTCTGCTTATGCACAGTCAACTAACCAGTACTTTAGACAAGCGAAACAACTCCAAGCAAGCCTCATGGAGATTGTTGACCGCGTGGAAGTGGTCAAGAATGAACACGAGAAGCTAGAGGGCGGCAACCGCTTCCTCCAGTCGTGAGTCTTCGTCACAGCGCCCGCTTGGAAAGAATATGACTAACGCGCTCCAGGTACATTGGTGAACTAATGCAGACCAGCAAGATTACGTCCAGCGGTGCGGGCAAGATCACCAAAGGAAAAGGAAAAGGTCGCGTCATCAAATAACAACCAGAGCTCGCACCGCACAAGTCACCCACTTCATGCCAAAGCACCCATCATGTTGGCCTTCCACCACAACCACATCTTATCATCGAGGCCACGCGTCTCAGCCACCCCCATTACGAAGCCATTATGATTATCTATTGTCTCACCCACTGAGGCAATCTTCCGCCGTGTACACCACCGATCTTGATCGTTCTTCCAAGCGTTGCATAGCGGCATCGGACCGGCTACATGGCGTTCAACTTCTTCCTTCAATTCGGCACAACAGCTTCTGTCTTACCACTTTCACGTTCCCACCCATATTATTTCAACAAACCTACTAGATCTGGCTTTGCCGAGCCATTATTCCCATTACGCCTTCACCACTCGAATTTATACCACGGCAAGCACACCCTGTTTTCTTGCATTGTAGGGTCTTTTTGGTCTATTATTCAAAACATTACACCGGCGTTACCGTGTTGGCGATATTGGTGTCAGAGGTGTTCTCTTGTATCGAATCCTTGGTGGCCGTAGTCTGGAGCTGCGGCGTCCAAAGCCTATAGCAATGTTGGGGCGCATTGTCTGCGCCTCACAGCTATGTACGGCTCGCGAACGATTGGAGGAACTTCCCCAACATCTTCATATTAGATACAAAAAATCGCAAAGAATTTTGAATCTTCTCAAATGCCATGCGCGCCGCTTTGGGTTCGTGAGCTTCGTGATTGGAGTCGACCCTGCGTCGGCCCTTTAATGCACACAATCGTGATCTCAAAAGTCTCAAATATGAGCGCCCGCGTGCATAACATACCTTGTCTAGCTGAATGGCTGTTCCGAGCTAACATGCCCAAGATGCATCGGAACCTGCTGCCGAGACTGACTAGGGATCCACATGGTAGCGGTCTGTATCTTCACATGGCCATCGCAGCGCCACATCCGTTAGGGCCATCTTCTATGAATTTTTTCTTTGGTAGCGAGTGACCACTTCG